>NW_006408648.1:7065408-7066565 GCF_000296735.1 Chrysochloris asiatica | reverse complement strand
GAGGGTCAGAGAAAAAGAGGAAGACCCCCAACTAGATGGATTGGCCAGGTGGCAGCATCGATGGACTCAAAATGTGGCAACAGTAGTGAGGTTGGCCCAGGATCAGACATTTTTCGTTCTGCTGTGCATAAGGTCGCTATGAGTTGGTGCTGACTCGATGGCACCTAACAACAACAACAACAATGTGGTCACCAGTCAGACCACATGCCTGCTCGTGCATTCCCTTTGAGTCTTAGTCTTGGAAGGGGATTTGTCCTGAGGGGACAAGATCACTTGGCTTCATGTCTCCTGGGTAAGCAACTTGCTTGTTCTTGTCGGACTGCCATTATTGTTTTTGATTTTTCCTGTTGGTCTTTCAAGAAGTATCCTCATTCTTCTAGCAGTTCCAGGCTGGTCTTCTTGTCCTTTCAAGTGAAGACTTCCCACCTCAGAAGATTCTGGATGGGGTTCAGGATTCCACCTATGGTCTTATGTAATGCAGAGGCTCCACAGGAAGCCTCCTTCACTGGACACATTGTCGCCCTATTTTATGTATTCCTATCAGTTATAGGCAGACGATGGACTTACAAGCTTTCTATGGTGCTATTTCTGGCTATTCCTTTCTCTCCCCCTTAAGTGTCTATTTTATAATGGTATGCAAGGAAAACCAATATTCAAAAGACAACCAAGCAACTTAACTTGCCCATTCCAACCATGCCTCAATCTCTGTATGCCAGAGCCCTGTTGTCCCAAGTTTATGCATACATCATTATTTGCCTCTGTCCCACTTAGCACATGCAAACCTGCCTAATTATTCTCCCATCCTCATTGTTCTTTCATTCCCCTCCCCTTTCTTATGTATTACCTCCCCCCAAGCACCCAAACTATCCTGTGTCTATTCCCTACCCTGTGCTTCACCTTCCTCTCCTTCCTCTAACCCCACCCCACACATCCCAGTAACCAGCAAAGAATCCCCCCACCTTTAGTATGGGTTCTTTTTCAATAGTGGTCATATGCAGTATTTCTCCTTTGTGACTGACTAATTTCACTCAGCATAACGTCCTCAAGGTCATACATGTTATGCAGTGGCTTGCAGCTTCCTTGTTGTTCTTCAAGGTAGCATAATATTCCTTTGTGTGTATGTACCACAGTTTGTTTATCCATTCTTCAGTTGATGG
>NW_006408648.1:7057612-7058963 GCF_000296735.1 Chrysochloris asiatica | reverse complement strand
CGTTGTACCTCATGACTGATCTGGATATGTTCTTTTTGACAATGAATGCAACACCATTCCTCTTCAATTTGTAATTTCTGGCATAGTAAACCATGTGGTCATCAGATTCAAAATGGCCAATTTTGAATTGTTCATTTCAGCTCACTAATGTCTAAGATATCAATGTATATGGGTTCCATTTCATTTTTGATAACTTCCAATTTTCCCAGATTCATACTTCATGCATTCCATGTTCTGATTTTCACTGTATGTTTACAGCTGTTTCTCTTCATTTTTGAGTTGTGCCCCATCAGCAAATGAAGGTCCTGCGGGGCTTTTCTCCCATGGGCTTTACTCCATTTGCATCATTAAGGTCAACTCTACTTTGAGGAGGTAGCTCGTCCTCAGTCACATTTTGAGTGTCTTCCAACCCGAGAAGCTCATTTTCTGGCACTATATCCAACAGTGTTTCTCTGCTATTCATAAGTTTTCAGTGATTAAATATTTGCAAATAGTTCATCACTCCTTCTTCCTAGTCAGTCTTTGTCTGGAAGCTCATCTGAAACCTGTTCACCATGGGTGACCCTGCTGGTATTTAAAATATCTGTGTTATAGCTTTCAGAATCAGAGCAACTCACAAGCCACCACAGTATGACAAACTGACAGACCAGTAGCCATGGAATAAATTTTGAAATCAGAGAATGAGAAGTTTCCAACCTTATTCTTCTTCTTAAGCAGTGCTTATCCTGGGTCTCTTTCCTGTCCATATAAAATTTGTAATAGTTTTTTTTTCATCTCTTTGAAGAATGTTGTTGGAATCTGGATTGGGATTGCATTATATGTGTAAATTGCTTTGGGCAGTATTGACTTTTTCACAATGTTAAGTCTTTCTATCCAGGAGCATTGTACATTCTTCCATTTTTGTCAGTCTCTTTTGGTTTTTTGTGATAGTGTTTTGTAGTTTTCTTTGTATAAGTCCTTTGTTTCTCTGGTTACATTTATTTCTATATATTTCATCCTTTGGGCAGCTCTTATAAATGGTATTGCTTTCCTAATATCCTTTTCAGAGCTGTCATTATTGGTGTATAGGAATCCAACTGATTTTTGTATGTTGATCTTATATCCTGCTACTTTGCTGAATCTTCCAATGGGGTCTAATAGCTTTTTAATTGAGTCTTTGGGGTTTTCTATGTATAGGATCATATCATCTGCAAATAAAGAGAGTTTTACTTCCTCTTTGCCAATTTGAATGCCTTTAATTTCCCTATCTTGATGTATAGCTTTTGTTAAGACTTCCAGCACAATATTGAATAGGAGTGGTGACAAAGGGCATCCTTGTCTGGTTCCTGTTCACAGAGGGAAGGCTTTCAGT
>NW_006408648.1:7053469-7057512 GCF_000296735.1 Chrysochloris asiatica | reverse complement strand
ATATTGAATAGGAGTGGTGACAAAGGGCATCCTTGTCTGGTTCCTGTTCACAGAGGGAAGGCTTTCAGTTTCTCTCCATTGAAAGTAATGTAGGCTGTTGGTTTTGTATATATGCTCTTAATTATGTTGAGGAATTTTCCTTCAATTCCTATTTTGTTGAGCGTTTTTATCAGGAATGGATATTGGATTTTGTCAAATTGTTTTCCTGCATCAATCAATATGATCATGTGGTTATTTTCTTTTTTATTTATATGGTGGATTACGTTGATTGTGTTTCTAATGTTGAACTATCCTTGCATCCCTAATATGAATCCCACTTGATCATGATGTATTATTTTTTTTGATGTGCTGCTGGATTCTGTTGGCTAGGATTTTGTTGAGAATTTTTGCATCTATGTTCATGAGGGATATTTGTCTATAATTTTCTTTCTTAGTAATGTCCTTCCCTGGTTTTGATATGAGGGTTATGCTTGCTTCATAAAATGTATTAGGAAATTTTCCATCCTCCTCTATCTTCTGGAATAATTTGTGTAGAATTGGTGACAGCTCTTCTGGTAGCATAGTGGTTATGAATCAGGTTGCGAACTGCAGAGTCAGCAGTTCAAAACTATCAGCTGTTCCACGGGAGAAAGATGAGGCATTCGGCTCCCATAAAGATTTACAGCCTTGAACACCCTATACAGAGTTGCTATGAATCAGAACCAACTCCACAGCACACAGCCACCACCACCTTCCCTGAATGTTTGGTAGAACTCACCAGTGAAGCCATCTGAGCCTAGCCTTCTTTTGGTTGGGAGTTTTTTGATGACCTGATCAATTTCTTCTTTTGTTATGGGTCTGTTCAAGTTTTTTACTTCACTTTGTGTAAGTTTAGGTAGGTTGTGTTTTTCTAAAAATATATCCATCTCTTCTAAGTTTTCAAATTTGTTGGAGTACAACTTTTCATAGTACTCTGTTATTATCTTTTTTATTTCCTTTGGTTCTGTTGTGACATTGCCCATGTGGTTTCTAATACATGTTATTTGTAACTTCTCCCTCTTTCCTTTTGTTAGGTTTGCCAATGGTTTGTCAATTTTGTTAATCCTTTCAAAGAACCAGCTTCTTGTCCTGTTGATTCTTTCTGTAGTTTTTCTATTTTCTATCGCATTTATTTCTGCTCTAATCTTTACTATTTCTTTTCTTTTGGTGATTGTAGGTTCTCTCTGTTGGTCTGTTTTTAATTGTTGTAGATGCTGTGTTAATGTGTTAATTTTGATTCTTTCTTCTTTTTGGATGTGTGCATTTATTGAAATAAATTGTCCTCTCAGCACCTCTTCCACTGTGTCCCAAAGATTTTGGTATGTTATGTTTTCATTCTCGTTCCAGATGATATTTTTGGGGGGCAGAAAAACTATTCTGTATGACACTGTAGTGATGGATATATGACACTATGCATGTGTCAAATTCCATTGACATTTATAGCACAAAGATTGAACCTTAACATATACACATTTAAAAAAATAAAATCTTTAAGAGATCAAGGAATCCCAGGATGGTATATAGAATGAGACAAAGTAATTTAATGTATTACTAATGTGTGCAACAACCTCACTAAAGGGAGTGGGTTGAAATGATGCTGAACTAAGTAACTTTGTAAATGAGTGGAGTCTGTAAAACCAAAGGCATCTCTTTCCACAAATGTCAATTTGATTCCTGTGTATTCCATCTGGTGAGATCCACGTGTTGTTGCCATTTATGTTGTTGGGGAAAAAGGATTTGTAATGAATAAGTTCTTGGTTTAGAAAAATTCTATCATGTGACCTCTGGTGTCACTTCAATCACCAAGGCAGTACTTGCTAGTTACTGCTCCTTCATCTTTGTTTCCAACTTCCACATTCCAATCAACAGTAATTATCAACACATCTTGACTACATATTTGATCAATTTCAGACTGCAAAAGATGGCTACATCCTTTATTTCTTTATCTTTGACATTTGTGATAGGCGTGTAAATTTGAATAGTAGTCCTATTGATTTGTCTTCCCTGTAGGCATATGAATATTATCTTACCCCTTCAGATAGAACTTGAAATATTCTTTTTTGACAATCAGTGATATCATTCCTCTTCAATTTGCCATTCTTTGAATAGTAGTACATCATATGACCCAGGATGGCCAATACCAGTAATGGACATTGGTCTTAAAGCATTCTATTTTATTTTTTATGACTTCCAGTTCTCCTAGATTCATACTAGGTACATTTCATATCTGATTATTAATGGTTATTTACAGCTGTTTCTTAAGGAGCTCTGGTAGCGTAGTGGTTATGAATCGGGCATAGTAGTTACAAATCGGGATGCGAACCTTAAGGTCAGCAGTTCGAGACTACCAGCAGCTCCGTGGGAGAAACATGAGGATTTCTGCTCCCATAAAGATTTACAGCCTTGCAAACCCTGTACAGGGTCACTATGGGTCAGAACTGACTCACTGGCACACAACAACAACAACAACAGCTGTTTCTTCTTATTTTGAGTCCTGCTGCTAATCTCATGGTCAGCAGATCGAAACTACCAGCTGTTCTGGGTAGAAAGATGAGACTTTCTGCTCCCATAAAGATTTATAGCCTCAGAAACCCTGTACAGGCCCGCTATGAGTTGGAACCAGCTCCACAGCACATAACAACAGCAACAACAATTGTGAATTGAGTGATAGTTTCGATGGGAGGAATATCAGTTTTACACTCATTGTTTCATGGCAATGATTAATTTCTTAAAGTTGTTAATGTGAATTGTGTGAAGGTTTATAGAGCAGGCCATCCATTTTACATTCTGTAGATCTACACACTTCTGAAGGCAATATTTCTATCTCTCTAACCCTTCCCCAAAGAATTCTGCATTCTTCTATTTACAATGCATCAAAACTTTGTCACCCTCATGCTCCTTTGAAATGTACTTTGAGTTTGGGGAACAAAAAGAAGTCTGAAAGGGCAAGATCAGGGCTGGGGGCGGATGAGGTAAGATTTATCAGTGAGATTCTCATAGAACAGCCCTTGCTACACTCACAAAGTGAGAAGGTATATTGCCATGATGGGAAAAAATAACTTGGTGCAATTTTCATGGCCTTTTACTCACCAATGCAGTTTTCCTTTTTCTTAATTTTTCTTCCTAATTAACCTTGGTGATTGTCATGTGCCCTTTGAGAAAATCTGTCAACATGATCCATTCGGAATTCCAAGAATCAGTGACAATAACCTTCTGAGCTGATCTCACTGCCTTGATCCCCTAGGAAAACACTGCTTTGATTGGACCTTTTGTGGAAGGTACAAGTGTGTTACTGAGGGAACAGCACTGGAGGCAAGCCATGTACTGAGACATGTTTAAACATGTTTCAGTGGAAATAAACTCATACATATATGACTGGCATCTTAGCAGTTCTTTTTGACTTACCCTTATAAACAAAGTATTAAGGCCATATTTTAAAATTATAATACCCTCATTGTATCTTTTACTCACCAAATTTTAGGGTACAATTTCAACTATATTCTGTGATTATAAATACACAATGATTACTTAGAGGTTTTTTTTTCTGATAAAAATAAACGATAGCATAATTGTTGCTAATTGATATGAGGCGACTGAAAATACCATGACTTGGGTAAGGAACGCCTTAGTCTTGAAGGTGCCAGTTTTGCCTTTTAACATTTTAAAGAGTCTTTTGTTTTTGCAGCAGGAGATTTGCCTAAAAATATATTCTTTGATTTCTTAACTGCTGCTTCCATAAGTGTTGATTACAGATTCAAGCAAAATAAAATCCTTGACAACGTCAATATTTTCTCCATTAATGAAGACATTCTTACTTGTCCAGTGGTGAAGAATTTTGTTTCCTTTATGTTGAGGCGTACTCCATACTGAATACATAGCATAGTTGTTGTTGGTGGTGATGTTCCTTACTAGGTTGTTGTTGTGTGCCGTGGAGTCGGTTCTGACTCATAGTGACCCTGTACAGGGTTTCTGAGGCTATAAATCTTTATGGGAGCAGAAAGCCTCATCTTTCTCCCATGGAACAG
>NW_006408648.1:7051732-7052634 GCF_000296735.1 Chrysochloris asiatica | reverse complement strand
AAAATTAAAATCCTCACAACTGCACCAATTAATAACATTATGATAAATGGAGATAATAAAGATTTCATTTAGCTTGGATCCATAATCAACGCTGATGGAAGCAACAGCCAAGAAATCAAATGGCGCATTGCATTTGAGCAAATCTGCTGCAAAGACTCTTTAAAGTGTTAAGAGCAAAAATGCCACTTTGAGGACTAAGGTGTGCCTGATCCAAGTCACAGTATTTTCAATCACCTGATGTGCATGTGAAAATTGGACAATGAATAAGAGAGACTGTAGAAGACTTTGATGCATTTGAGTTATGTTGTTGGAGGAGAATATTAAAAGTACCATGCATTGTCAGGAGAACAAACAAATCTGTGTTGGAAGAAGTATAGCCAGAATGCTTCTTACCGTGTTGTCAATCCCTGGAGAAGGACATCCTGCTCGTTAAACTGGAGGGTCAGTGAAAAAAAGGAAGACCCCCAACAACATGGCTTGGAACATAACAATTGTGGATACAGTGTAGAACTGAACAGTGTTTCGTTCTGTTGTGTATGGGGTTGCTATGACACGGAACCAACTTAACAATACCTAACAACAACAACAGCAGCATCTTCACTACAATAAACTAGACTAAAATAAAATACAAAGCCAGTTTTGTTAATATTCAGCGATCTGTTGTTGTATATCATCAAGTCATTTTCACCACAACCTTATATGTAATAGAACAAAATGTTGCCCAATCTTATACTATCCTCACAGGTGTTGCTATGTTTGAGCCCATTGTTACAGCCTTTTCCAGAGACTCAGACTTCCTGATAGCACGTCCAAACTACCTGAGACAAAGTCTTAGCATCCTTACTTGTCAGGAGCATTCTGGCTGTATTTCTCCCAAGACAGATTTGTTTGTTCATCTGACA
>NW_006408648.1:7048594-7050462 GCF_000296735.1 Chrysochloris asiatica | reverse complement strand
GCCTGCTCATGTGTTCCCTTTGGGTTTCAATCTTAGATGGGGGATTTGTCCTGAAAGAACAAATGCGATCCATGGTTTGATTTCTTGAGTGTTGCTTCCATGGGCATTGACTATGGATCTAAGAAAAATGAAACTTTTGACAATGAACCTTTTGTTTATCATGATGTTGTTTATTGGCCTCATTGTGAGGCTTTTTGTTTCCTTTATGTTGAAGTGTAATTCACACTGAAGGCTGTAGTCTTTGATCTTCACTGGTGAGTACTCCAAGTCCTCTTGGCATCCAGCAAACAAAGTTGTGTCATCTGCGTATCTCAGGTTGTAATCACTCTTCTTCCAATCCTGATAACATACTCTTTTTCATATAGCCCAGTTTCTTGGAATATTGACTCAGCATACAAGTTGAATTTGTTGTAATAGGTGCCATCAAGTCAGTTCTGACTCATTTCAACCCTACACATAACAGAATGAAACACTGCCCAGTCCTGTGCCATCCTCACAAGTGTTGTTATGTTTGGGCCCTTTGTTGTAGCCACTGTGCCAGTTTACTCCTTGGGACCATCCTCTTTTTCACTAACCCTCCACTTTGCCAAATGAACCCTGGTAGTGCAAAGGATTATGAGCTGGGCTGCTAACTGCAAGGTCAGCAGTTCGAATCTACCAATTGCCCTGAGGGAGGAAGATGAGTTTTTTTGCTCCCATAAAGATTACAGCCTTTGAAACTCTAAACAGGGTTACTAGGACTTGAAACTGACTCAATGGCACACAACCACCATCACCACTATTTTAACAAACATGACGTCCTCCTCCAGGGACTGGTCCCTCCTGATAACATTTCCAAAATGCATTAGATTAAGTTCCACCATCTTTGCCTCTAATGTGCATTGGGAAAGTGCGATGGCTCCATATAAGAAGCACTGGACTGAGACATATAAGGTTGGCAGTTCAAGTCCACTAACCTCTACTTGGAAGAAAGATGAGGCTTTCTGCTCCTGCAAAGCTTTAAAGTCTTCAAAACATGGTCACTGAGCCTGAATGGACTCAACGGCACATGACAACAACAATGCACATTTTGGCTGTACTTCCCCCAAGACAAATTTGTTTGTTTTTCTGGCAGCCAGTGGTATATTCAGTATTCTTCTCTGGTATTCTTTATTTATTGCCCAACTTTTGCCTGCATATGAGGCAACTGAAAATACCATGACTTGGGTTAGGCACACCTTAGTCCTCAAAGTGATATCTTTGTTCTTTAACACTTTAAAGAAGTCTTTTACAACAGATTTGCCCAATGCAGTGCAATGTTTGATTTCCTTTTTTTCCCCCTGTTAACAAACAGAAATTTATTGTCTCACAGTCTAGGAGGTGCTTTAGGGGAGAAAAGAGACCCCAGCTTCAAAGACATAAATAGTATCAAGGGTCTTTAGTCAACAAGAGTCAGTAAGACAAGCATAAAACAATCAAGTAAGGGAAATCATAGATGTCATTGCGACGTTCCAAGGCTCTATTTCCACACAGTGACCTTGTTTATAAGGAACAGAGAACACAACAATCTCCTCCCACAGCCATAACTGACTGCAGCAGCCATTTGTCACACGCATGCCTGGCTTATAGAAAACAGGGAAGGGCGTGTTTCAGGTAGGGAAGCTTATATTCTGAGGCTCTTGGGATATGACATCACATTCAGGCAACCACTAAGGGATTTGTCCAGGAATGTTCCTATGAGTACTGGCTTGAGAAAAAGATCCCAAACCTACTTTAAAATATACTGTTCCTACAGGGATCTAAGTATAGTTTGAAGAGGGTAAATAAAACTAAAATCCTTGACCGCCTTATGAATATTAGTTTCCCTTGCCTATTATTGTAAAATAGAC
>NW_006408648.1:7039624-7047549 GCF_000296735.1 Chrysochloris asiatica | reverse complement strand
AAATATATATATACTGTTCCTAACTCTGGCAGGTCAGCTGTCAGAAGTGCATGAAATGCTCAAGACAAATTGGCATCTGAACACTTTAATCTAGGCACAAAATGGAATTAAGCTGTACTTGGAGTCCTGGTGTGGTGCTGTGGGTTAATGCGCTGGACTGCAAAGTCATTTGAACTGCAACATCGGTGGTTCAAGCTCACCAGCCGCTCCTCGGAAACCCTATACAGGGTCGCTATGGGTTGGAACCAATCCGACGGCACTTAACAACAACAGGGAGTCCTGGTATGGTGCTGTGGGTAAATGCATCACGCTGCAAAGTCATTTCAATTGCAAGGTCAGTGGTTCAAGCTCACCAGCTGCTCCTTGGAAACCCTACACAGGATCTCTATGGGTTGGAATCAACTTGATGGCACTTAACAACAACAACAAGGCTGAAGTCTCTTTCACAGGCAAAAGTCTTCAGATTTCATGCTCTACAACAGAGGTTCTAGGGATGGCCTTTTCTTTGTTGACTTGAGGGAAATGTCCTTGTCTCTTTTCAGTATCTCTAGGCCCAGTATTCCTTGGAGATGGAGATCTCCATGCATCTTGTCATCAATCTTTCCCAGGATCTAGAAGTTTCCCAGTGCAGGGACGCCAGGTCCAAAGGACACACTCTACTCCTGGCTCTTCTCTCTTGGTGATAATAAGTCCCTCTTCCTCTGCTCATTTCTCTCTCAGAAACACCCTTACATGGTGTTACATGATAGCATTTACTCCCTTACTACCATCGAATTGATCCTGATTCATAGCACCCTGTTTAGGATTTCTGAGGCTGCAAATCTTTACTTAGCAGAAAATGTCCTATTTCTCCCTCAGAGATGGTGGTTTTGAACAACACTTTTTTTCAAGACAGATTTGTTTGTTTTTCTGGCAGTTCATGGAACTTTCAATATTCTTCTCCAACGCCATAATTCTCTGGTCTTACTTACTCATTCTTGAGCTTTCACATGCATAAGAAGATACTGAAAGTACTATAACTTGAGTCAGGTACACCTTAGTCCTCAAAGTAAAGTCTTCACTCTCTAACATTTGCAGCAGAGTTACATAATACAATCCATCATTTGATTTCTTGCTGCTCCCATCAGGGTTGATTGGACCCAAGCAAAATAAAGTCTTTAACCACTTTAGTCCTTTCTCCATTTATCAGAAAGTTATATATTGGCCCAGTTTAGAGGATTTTCATTTTCTTTATGTTGAGGTGCAATCCATAATGGAGGCTGTAGTGTTTGATCTTCATTATACTTCAAGTTCTGTTTGCTTCCAGCAAGCACCGTTGTGTCATCTGCATATCACATGTTGTTAATGAGTCTTCTTCCAATCTTGATGCCATGTTCTTCTTCATATAATCCAACTTCTCAGATTATTTGCTCAGCCGACAGATTAGATATGTATAATAAAAGAATAAACCCTAAGGTATACTTTTCCTCATTTTAATACATCCAGTATTCCCTTGTTTTGTTTGAACAACTGACTCTTGGTCTATGTACAGGTTCCTCATGAGCACAATTAAGTTTTCTGGAATTCCCATTCTTTGCAATGTTGTCCATAGTTTGTCATGACCCACACAATGGAAGGTCTTTGCATAGTCAATAAAGTATAGGTAAACATCTTTCTAGTATTCTTTGCTTTCAGCCAAGATACACCTGATGTCAGCAATGATATCCCTTGTACCACATCCATTCTGAATCCAGGTTGACTCTCTGGCACTTTCTGTAAATGTACTGCTTCCACCATTTTTCAATTATCATCAACAAAATTTTGCTTGCATGTGATATTAATGATATTGTTCCATGATTTCCATATTCTTTGGATCAAATTTTTTTTTTTTGGAATGGGCACAAATATTGATCGGTTGGCCAGGTAGCTTTCTCGGCAAATTTCTTGGCATAGACGAATGAGCACTTCCAGTTCTGCTTTGTTGAAACATTTCAATTAGCATTCCATCATTTCCCGGAGTCTTGTTTTCCATCAATTCCTTCAGTACAGCTTGAACTTCTTCCTTTAATATCATCAGTTCTTGATCAAATGTTATTACTTCTTTTTTGTAAACTTGGTAATCTACTAAGATTGAAATATTGACAAATGCAGAGGTCAAAATTTATTAGTGGTTAACAAGGAGGGGCAATAGGGAGATAATTTTTTAGAGGTAGGGTGCAGAGTAATGGGAAATTTTGGAAATGGATTTTGGTGATGGTGATCAACATAACAAACATAATTAATGTTGTTGAATTGTACTCATGAAGAATGTTGAAATGGCAGATGTTTTGTTATATCCAAAGGCAAGTCAAAAAGTATTACTCATACGTGTATAGGTTTATTCCAAACAAAATGTTTAAACATGTCTGCAATCAATGGATGGCTGTAGGCAAGTACTCTCAGTGATCCACTTGTTTTAGAGCGCCTTAAAAAAATAGGTCCTATCAAAGCAGGGGCTCCCCACTGGATCTGCTTGTTGTTGTTGTTGTTAGAGGCTGTCAAGTAGGTTCTGCCTCATAGTAACCTTATGGACAGCAGAACAAAACAGTGCCCGGTCCTGTACCATCCTCACAATCATTAAGCTTGAACCCATTGCTGCTGCCACTGTGCCAACACAGCTCATTGAGGGTCTTTCGTTTTTTCTCTGTAAACATCTTTCTGGCATTCTTTGCAAATGCTACTTCTGGAAATGGCTGAACATCTATCAATTATTTTTGATAGAGTGACTATATTGTTTCCATCTTCTTGTGATGTTTCCTGTGTCATTCAGCATTTCCCCCATAGAATCCAGTTGATAAGAGTTTTTCAATTTCATCATCACTGGTTTTAGTGTTTGGTGAATTATATGAATAGTAGTTATATCGACTGGCCATCCTTGTAAGTATATGGATATTATCCTATCACAAGCAACATTGTACTTCAAGATAAGTCTTGAAGCATTCTTTTTGATGACGAATACTATGACTTCCTCTTGAATTTGTCATTCTCTGAATAGTAAACCATAAAATTGTTCAATTGCAAATTGCCAATATCAGTTCATTTCAGCTCACTAATGTTTAAGTCAAAGTTTGTTAGTGCCAATCATTATGCATTCTATTTTGTTTTTGATGGCTTCCAATTTTCCTAGATTCATACTTCATACATTCCAGGTTCCAATCATAACTGGCTGTTTGAAGTTGTTTCTGCTCATTTTGAATTGTGCCTCCTCAGCAATTGAAGGTCCCTAAACCTCTCTACATCCACATCATTAAGGCCAACTGTACTTTGAGATGCATCTCTTCTCTTCTCCTGTTGTATTTTGAGTGTCTTCTAACCCGAGGGGCTCATCTTTGGACACAGTATCAGACAATGTTCCATTGCTAGTCAAAAGATTTCCAGTGGCTAACTCTTCAGAACTGGTTCATTTCTCTTTCTTCCTAGAAAATTTGGAAGCTCCACTGAAACCTGACCACCCTAGGTGACCCTGCTGGTATTTAAAACAACAGTGGTGTAGCTTACAGCACCATAATAAACCACAAGCCACCACAGTAGAACAAACTGACAGATGAGTAGTGGATATGTGGAATAAGACCACTTTAAAGTGTTCAAAAACAAAAAATGAGTAACTTACCCAAGCCAGGGTGTTTTCAGTTACCTCATATGTATGTGAAAGCTGAATAATGCATAAGGAAGACCAAAGAAGAATTGATGCCTTTGAATATGGTGTTGGCAAAGAATATCAAATGTCCATGGACTGATAGAAGAATGAACAAATCTGTCTTGGAAGAAGGACAGTCATAATGCTCCTTAGGGATGAGGATGGGAAACTGTGTCTCTCGTACTTTGTACATGTTGTCGGGAGGGTTCTGGCTCTGGAGAAAGACATCATGCTTGGAAAAGTCAACAGTCAGCAAAGAAGAGGAAGACTCTCAACAAGATGGATTGACAAAGTAGCAGCAACTTAAACATAACAACAATGTGAGGCTGGCATGGGGTTGAGCAATGTTTTGTTCTGTTGTACACAGGGTCACTATGAGTTGGAACTAACATGACAACAGTAAGTACAACAACAAAACAAAGAAGGAGAGATGAGTCAAAGAAGCACGTGGTCAGAGGTGGACAGGAGATTCTGCAGGTGACCGATACCAGAAGTCAGTGGGGAAGAGGAAGGGTGTGGGAAGCAGAAGAACCAGCCTTCAGAGCAATTTCTGGCTGAACACAGGAGAACCAATCAGGAGGAATATGTGGCTCGGAGCCTGTAGGAGTTGATAGAGTTGAGAGGGTCAACTTTGGCTTGGCCATAGCCAGAGAGTAGTTCTGTAGAATGGAAAATGGTCAAAATTGAGGCACTCTGTGTGTGTGTGTGTGTGTGTGTGTGTGTTGAGGGGGGAGGAGGTGGGGGATGCAGGGGAAGCATGAATCCTGGACTCTCACACCTGGGGAAGAGGGGACAGATATGGAACTGGAAGGTGGGTGACAAGAAAGCTCTGGGAACTGAGCACACCCAGCTTCCTATGCCATGGCTCCTCATTTGTCCATCCCTCTCATCATCCACTCCTCTGCTCTTGCTCCTCTAACCAGTCCTAACAGTGAGATGTAAAGTGCTCCCTGTGGGCCTGTAGAGACCCATGTCCTAGAGTGCCCTGGTTCTGCCAGAACACCCAGGGCAGCTGACACCATTGCTTCTGCCTGTTCCCAGGGCCTGAAGTTGCAGCCACATCCCTTTCTCCCCAATTGATGGGTACTGGGCAGGCCGGTCACTCCTCCTCTTCACCCACTACCGGACCAAGTACACTGTCAGAGCATGTTCCCCACCCAGCTTTCAGAGCAGTCAGGATTGAAACTGTAGTTGAAACACCCCTGATTTCCTTGTTCCTCTTGGCACTCAAATCACCACGGTCTTGGCCCAGAATGCCAACTGTGACAGCACCTTCTGGAATCAGAGCTACCCTGACAGACCAGAGCCCAACAATGCCACAGCTGGAGGGAATTGCAGAGATGGGCTACTCTAACCTCAGTGCACAGATGAAGACACTGAGGCAGAGTGGGAAGTAGCTTCTCCAGGTGACCTAGCTACAGATCCTGAAGACTTTTTTTTTTTTTTTTTCCCCTGAAGGCTTTTTGATTCCTGGGGATTCCTTGAACTAGACCAGTGCCCATACTTGTGACAAAAGCCCAGGCTCCTGTCTCCAAGAGGTAGCTAACAGCAGGGGTACTGTTCCCCCCATAATCTTTGGTGCCTGTGGTCACACCCAGTTTCCTGGGCTGCCTGGTTCCTCCCTGAGTCCCAGGGTCACCAACGTATGTTTCTATTTACTGACAGAGTCATGGTTTCCCATGCCTCAGTGATGTCACAAGGGGAGTTATGGGCTGTAAACCACACCAGGGGGCACTGTCAAAGGGACTGACACCACAGCGAAATGTCTATACAATTTTTCTGTAGCATTTCAGCAGAAAATTTTTAAATTCTTAATTTAAATTCTTAATTTAAAATTTCTGTAATTGTTTTAATAACAAATACATTTTTCTTTTTATAAAACAGTTTTTGATTAAGTTAAAGTTGCGTTTTATTACTGTGAGCCAAAAGTAACTCATATTATTTTATCATTAATTTTCATGGCAGAAACATCATATCTGAAAACAGGATGAGATCTCAGACAAATCCAACTTTCAATTTTAGGTAAAAAACAAAACAAATATAATTAACTGAAAAAATGGATCAGTTAAACATTATCATTACACTTTTTATTGTAAATTGAGTGAAGGTTTACAGACAAGATCATCAGTTTTACATCCAACAAATCCTGCACTTTATTTCATCTCAATGATTACAATCCCCTCCATGTAACAACAGTTATCCCACCTCCTTCCTGTTGTTTCCATTTCTATCCCACACACCTTCTTATCCCTTCTCAACTTTGTCCTTAGGTAAATTTGTCATTTTAATTTTCAACGATTGACTATTCCTTAGTGAACATACTTTAATAATGTTGCTGTCCCCTACTGTATACCTATTTTTCTACTGCTTGGCTGAAAATTGGGCCTGACCAGTAAGCACAGTTGTTTTTTTTTAATAATTTTGAGTTTCATTCCACATTTTCTCCCACTCTAAATGAGACCTTTTAATGTGATCCTTTCAGAGCAGTTGGAGTGGTAGCTGGCCATCATCTAGTTCTTCTAGTCTTAGAGTTGAGGAGACTGAGGTTCACATGTTCCATTAGTCCATTCAAATTTATTTTTCATAAGTCCAATTGACATGTATCAGTATTCCTTCAAGGAATGTGAATTTACTTTTTGGACCTTCTCATGCACTGGACCGAAAGTTTGGTTTGAACCATAAAGTCAGCAGTTTAAACTCACCAGCTGCTCCTTGGACACCCTATACAGGGTCACTATGAGTCAAAACTGACTCGAAGGCACGTAACAACAATGCGTCCAGTCAGAGCTGACATTAGTACTCAGTTGCAAAGAGGCTTCAAATCACATGATTTGGCCCACATTCTGCACAAGCACAAGCTATTGTTTCCATTGTGGCCAGCGTTTTCATAGTCGCTGATTTTGTCAAATTTTCTGGTATTTTAGCTATAATATTGTAGCAATTGTGAGCCTATATCAATCTTTTGGGAATGAAGTAGTAATTAAAGGAAAAGAAGGAAGAAATTTTTTAAAAAAGGATTCCACTCAGTTACTAATTTGTTGTTAAGTGCCATTGAGTCAGTTCTGACTCATAGTGACCATGTTTAGGGTTTCCGAGGAACAGCTGGTAAGTTTGAACTGCCGACCCTACGGTTCAAACCAACCTTTCGGTCCAGTGCTTCTCCTACAGCAACACACCAGGACTCCAGTAGTGTTGGAGTTATTAATAGTGTTGCATTAGTAATGTTGTAGCTCAATGTGGAAAGATCTTAAAAAACAATTTTGCTGTTAGTATTTCTATAAACTGAAACAAAAAATACATTTAAATAACTTACAACTATATAATATGCTGATTAAAATGGATAATAACATTACTAAGAATTCTGTGTGGTCTGGTATGGGAGGAGGTCCACGGGGAGGGGGGTGTGACACCATGAGTTACCAGACTGGGTGGCACTCCAATCCTAGGGACCCCACTGCCCTACTGTACTCATCAGGGAAAGGAGGAGGACAACACCCCTCAACTCTGCTTCCTCACAGCTATGTTGTGAAGCCAATAGGAGACTCTAATGCAAAAACACATGGGGAGGAAGCATGTGAGGCCTCTGCAAGGGGAAGGAAATCTATAGTGCAAACACTTGGGTCCAGTCAGCCATTTGGTGTTATGACTGCTGAGTCCTCACCACCTTTGAGCTCTGCAGATTCTTGCTTAACTGACTCATCCCCTTGTCTGGGTGGCGGGAGTTGGGGTGATGTCCTGCTTCTGGTCCTTGGTACACCCATGACCATCTTCCTTTTAGGAAGAAAACAATGTCTTCTGGTTTTGGAATTAAATGGGGCTGGGCTCAAATCCTAAGGAATTCTGGTGACACTGTAAGGTAAGTTCTGGACTGTTAACTGCAAGGTCAGCAGTTCAAATCCATCAGCTGCTCCATGGGAGAGAGATAAGTCTTTCTGCTCCCATAAAGATTTACAGCCTCAGAAACTCTATCCAACTCACTATGAGTTGGAACAGACACGATGGGTGAGTTTGGGCTCAACCCCTAGTTCTGCACCAGCCTACTGTATGACCTTGTTTCAGTGGCTTTCCCTCTTCTTAGAAAAAGCCCCAGATCCTTCAAAAGGCCAATAAGGCCCTACATCAATTGTCTTCCTCAGAAGAGTGGAATCTATATCTCTATCTATCTATCTATCTATCTATCTATCTATCTCTGTACCTTAAGGTCAGCAGTTCAAAACTTCCAGCCGCTCTGTGGGAGAAAGATGAGGCTTTCTGCTCCCGTAAAGATTTA
>NW_006408648.1:7036359-7039253 GCF_000296735.1 Chrysochloris asiatica | reverse complement strand
AGGGTTTCTGAGGAGTGCCTGGAGAGTTTGAACAGCTGGCTTTGCATTTCAAACAGACCTTTCAGTCTAGTGCTTATTCTACAGCACCACACTTATGCATCTGGGACATTAAAAGCTCATGAGTGGCCATCTAAGGTGCAGCTATTGGTCTCTCTGTGTGCTGAAGAAAGAAGAGTGATGAGAATTGAAGATCCTTGGAATCAATTAGTCCAACAGACTAATGGAACATGTAAACATCAGTCTCCAAGACTCTGAGACCAGAGAGATGATACCCAGCTACCACTACTAACTGCTCTGAAAGAGATAACATTAAAAGGCCCAGATAGAGCAGCAGAATATGTGAAACAAAACTCATAATTATTAAAAAAAACAAAAAAACTGGGTTTACTATTCATAAAGAGACTGGAGGAACCCGAGACTATGACCCTTCACATCCCTTCAGATCTGAAAAGGAATTCACCCTTGGGCCCAACTTTCAGCCAAGCAGTAAATATGTATATAGGTGGGGGGCAGCAACACTAATAAGGTAGGCTCCCAATGAGTGATGGAATGGTCAATCATTTAAAATCAGAAGGGCAACATTTTCCTAAGGATAAAGTTGAGAAGGGATGGGAAAGAGGGTGGAACAGAAATAGGAACCACAGGGAGGAAACAGGATAACTGTTGTACTATGGATAGAACAACAAGAAAGAAACTCGACAAAGGTACAGAGGAATTAAACAACACAATCAACCAACTTGACCTCATACATGTGTTCAGAGCATTAAACCCAACAACAACACAATATACATTCTCTTCCAGTGCTCATGGAACATTCTCCAGAATTGACCATGTGTTAGGTCACTAAGCAAGCCTCCATAAATTTACAAACATCAAAATATTACAGAACATCTTTTCAGACCACAGTGCTATAAAACTAGAAATCAACAATAATAAGACCAAGATAATAAAGTTGAATAACACCCTGCTGAAAAGTGACTGGGTAAAAGAAGAATTAAACGTGAATTCACAAAGTTCCTAGAAATAAACGAGAATGAAAACACAACACACCAAAATCTTTGGGACATGGTGAAAGCGGTGCTGAGAGGACATTTTATTGCAATAAATGCACACATCCAAAAAGAGGAAAGAACCAAAATTAATACATTAACATAGCATCTCTAACAATTAGAAACAGACCAAAAGAGGGAACCTACAATCACCAAAATAAAAAGTAAATAAAGATAAGAGCAGAAATAAATGAGACAGAAAACAGAAAAACTATAGAAAGAATCAACAGGACAAGAAGCTTGTTCTTTGAAAGGATTAATAAAATTAACAAACCATTAGGAAAATAACAAAAGAAAAGAGGGAGAAGACACAAATAACTTGCATTATAAATCACATGGGCGATGTCACAACAGAACCAAATGAAATCAAAAGGATAATTACAAAATACTATGAAGAGTTGTACTCCAAAAAATTCGAAAACTTAGAAGAGATGGATACATTTTTAGAAAAACACAACCTACCTAAACTTACTCAGAGTGATTTAGAAAACTTGAACAGACCCATAACAAAAGAAGAAATTGATTAGGTCATCAAAAAACTCCCAACTAAAAGAAGTCCAGTCCCAGATGGCTTCACGGGTGAGTTCTACCAAACATTCAGGGAAGTGCAGTCACCAATTCTACTCAAATTATTCCAGAATATAGAAGAGAATGGAAAACTTCCTAACACTTTTTATGAAGCAAGCATAACCCTCATATCAAAACCAGCGAAGGACAACACTAAGAAAAATAATTATAGACCAATATCCCTCATGAACATAGATGCAAAAATTCTCAACAAATTCTAGCCAAGGGAATACAGCACCACATCAAAAAAGTAATACATCATGACCAAGTAGATTTCATAAAAGGGATGTAAGGATGGTTCAACATTAGAAAAACAATCAACATAATCCACCATATAAATAAGAAAAAAGAAAAGAATCTTTTGATCATATCGGTTTATGCAGAAAAGGCATTTGGCAAAATCCAACATCCATTCCTTGTGCTTATTCTACAGCGCCATCCCTATAAAAACATCCCACAAAGTAGGAATTGAAGGGAACTTCCTCAACATAATCAAGAGCATATATACAAAACCAACAGCCTACATCACTCTCAATGGAGAGAAACTGAAACCCTTCCCTCTGCAAATAGGAACCAGACAAGAATGCCCTTTGTCACCACTCCTATTCAATATTGTGCTGGAAGTCTTAGTAAGAGCTATATGGCATGATAGAGAAATTAAAGGCATCCAATTGGCAAAGAGGAAGTAAAACTATTTGCAGACGACATGATCCTATACATAGAAAACCCCAAAGACTCAGTAAAAAAGCTACTAGACCTCATTGGAAGGTCCAACAAAGTGGCAGAGTATAAGATCAGCATACAAAAATCAGTTGGATTCCGCTATAGTAACAATGACAGCACTGAAAAAGACATTAGGCAAGAAATATCATTTGCAATAGCCACCCAAAGGATGGACTATTTAGGAATAAACATAACCAGAGAAACAAAGGACTTATACAAAGAAAATTACAAAACACTACTAGAGAAACCAAAAGAGACTTACAGAAGTGGAAGAACATACATGTTCCTGGATAGGAAGACTCAACATCGTGAAAATGTCAATACTGCCCAAAGTAATTTACACATATACTGCAATCCCAATCCAGATTACAACAACATTTTTCAAAGAGAAGGAAAAGATAATTACTAACTTTATATGAAAAGGAACAAGACCCAGGATAAGCAAAGCACTGCTTAAGAAGAAGAACAGGTTGGAGGTCACTCACTCCCTGATTTCAAAATTTCCAACATGGCTACAGTGGTCAAAACAACCTGGTACTGGTACAATGAAAGATA
>NW_006408648.1:7034304-7035953 GCF_000296735.1 Chrysochloris asiatica | reverse complement strand
TTGCAACAACACATCAGACAAGGGATTCATTTCTAAAATATATAGGAAACTACAACACCCCTACAAGAAAAGGACAAATAACCCAATTAAAAAATAGGCACAGATGGATGAGAGGGTAACTAAGGCAATGAAATGATATAGGATAGAATGAATGTAAAACTAATGTTCCCCCATGTAAACTATCACTCAATACACAATAAATCATTAAAATATATATATATATATAGGCACAGGACATAACAGACACTTCAACAATGAGGAGATCTGAGCAGCCAACAAATATATGAAGAAATGTTCACAATCACTAGCCGTTAGAGAGATGCAAATCACACCAGCAATAACAGCAAAGATTAAAAAAAAGTAGAGGACAATAAATGCTGATGGGGATGTGGAAAGACTGGGATGCTTCTGCATTGCTGGTTGGATTGCAAAATAGTCCAACCACTCTGGAAAGCAATATAGCATTTCCTCAGAAGGTTGGAAATAGAAATACCTTATGACCCAGCAATTCCTCTACTTGGTATTTACCCACAAGAAGTATGAGCCATAACACAAGTAGATATATGCACACCAATGTTCATAACAGTGCTATTTACAATAGCAAAAAGATGGAGACAGCCTAAGTGCCCATCAATTGAAGAATGGATAAACAAACTATGGTACATAGACACAATGGAATACTATGCTACCTTGAAGAACAACAAGGAAGCTGCAAGCCATTGCATAACATAGATGAACCTTGAGGACATTATGCTGAGTGAAATTAGTCAGTCACAAAAGGAGAAATACTGCAAAGGACCATTATTGTAAAAAAGTAAGAAAAAGAATCCACACTAAAGGAGGGGGAGTGGATTATATATATATTTGCTGATCACCAGGATGTATAGGATGAGAGGAGAGGAGGGAGTGAAGGGAAGATAGAGCACAGGGTAGGGAATAGACACAGGATAGCTTGGGTGGGGTAGGGGGTAGGGGTGGGGGTGGCAATACACAAAAGGGGGGAGGGGAATGGAAGAACAAGGCTGATGGGAGACTAGTTAGGCAGGTTCACATGGGCTAATGATGGTATTATAGAGGTAAATGATGATGTATGCACAACCTTGGAACAACAGGGATTGAGGCATGGTTTGAAGGGGTAAAAGAGGGGAATAATGTTAAGATGCTTGGCTGTCTTTTGAATCTTGGTTTCCCTTGCCCACCATTGTAAAATAGACACTTGAGGAGGGAAGGAAGGAATAGCCAGAATCATCCCTACAGAAAGCTTGTAAGTCCGTCTTCAGCCTATAACTGATTGGAATACATTAAAGGGGGCTAGAAGTTGCCCAGTGAAAGAGGCTTCCTGTGGAGCCTTTATATTGCACAAGACCATAGGTGGAACCCAGAACCCCATCCAGAACTGACTGAGGTAGGAAATTTCCACTGGAAAGGACAAGTAGACCAGCCTGGAGCAGCTAGAAGAGCAGAAGATATCCGTGAAAGAAAGACTGGCAGGAAAAATCTGAAACAATAACTGCAGTCTGATTGATTACTACAAGAACAAGTAAGCTGTTCACCCGGGAGCCATCAAGGCAAGTGGTTGGGACCCCTCAGAGCAAACCCCCTTCCAAGACTGAGACTCAAGGGGAATACATGAGCAGGCATGTGGTCTG
>NW_006408648.1:7017779-7032109 GCF_000296735.1 Chrysochloris asiatica | reverse complement strand
GGGGATTGTAACCATGGCAATGAAATGATATACGATAGGATGAATGTAAAACTAATATTCTCCCATGTAAACTATCACATAATTCACAATAAAACGTTTAAAAAAAAGTATTTGATGAAAAACTGATGATATTGAAGGAAGAAGTCCAAGCTGCTCTGAAGGAATTGGTAGAAAAAAAGACCGCAGGAATTGACGGAATACCAACTGTAGTGCTTCAACAAACTGATGCAGCACTGGAAGGGCTCAAATTGCATATGCCAAGAAATTTAGAAGAGAGCTACCTGGTCAAACAACTGGAAGAGATCCATATTTGTGCCCATTCCAAAGAAAGGTAGCCCAACAGATTGTGAAAACCATCCAACAATATCATTGAAATCACATACAAGTAAAATTTTATTGTTATCATTATTAATGTCAGATGGATCTTGGCTGAAAACAGAGAATACCAGAAAGATGTTTATCTGTATAAAGACTTTTTTATTTTTTAAAGAAGTTTTTATTGTGAATTGAGTTAAAATTTACAGGGCAGATGATCAGTTTTAAATTCCAGAAAACATTGCTTCATTGCAATGTTTACAATCCCCTCCATGTACTGTATCAGTCAACAGTATTTGCCTCTATCCAGCCCCCCCCCCTTTTTTTTTTAAGGTTTTTATTGTGGATTCAGTGAAAGTTTACAGGGCATATTATCAGTTTTACATTTAACAAATCATACACCTTGTTTCATTACAATGATTATAATCCCCTGCATATACCAACAGTTAACAGTATTTCTCACTATTCACTTTAGATTTTTTAAACAACAACAACAAAACAAAAAACCACTCAGGCATATATAATAATTTACACCTTCAAAGGGTACATTCTACAAGTCTGACTCCTGGCCATCAGCTCCCAGTCCCTCTCTTCCCATGAATCTAGAGTCCTTAGCTACTTCCTCTTTCCATGTTCCCATCTCTGCCTCCATCTCTGGCATCACTACTTCTCTGGATAAGGTCCCGCATTCTGCTTGTGCTTTTCTCCCTTGAGCGTCCTAGGGTCCTCTGTTTGTGGACTGTAAGATTAACCACTCCCCTGTTTTTTTTTTTTTACAAAACGTCTACCTTTACAATTGGAACACTTTCAATTAGTCATGATAACAACTACTCACTATTGAATCATAAGAATCTTATACCCATCTCTTTTCACCAGACCTATCTTGTTGTTGTTAGGTGTCATCGAGTTGTTTCCGACTTATAGCGACCTTATGCACAGCAGAACAAAACACTGCCCGATCCTGGGCCAACCTCACTACTGTTGCCACGCTTGAAACCTGTCCACCCTGGGTGACCCTGCTGGTGTTTAAAATATCGGTGGCATAGCTTTCAGAATCACAGCAACTCACAAGCTACCACAGTATGACAAACTGACAGACAAGTGGTGGCTGCTTGGTTTTAAGTGGAAACTATCACTTTAAATTTTGAGGAGATCTGTGTGCATGGGTAGTAGAACCATCCAGGGGTGGGTGTGGGGTGTCCATTTGCTCAGACATCCCCTCTAGTCACCAGAATGGAGGTGCGCAGACAGCAAGAGACCAATGACAGACACCAAAAAAAACAAGAATGTCCACACCTGTATCTCTGTGGTTCTGTCAGGCATCCGCGGCTGTTCGGATCCTTCCCCGGCTTAGTCTCTCCCAAGATGGTGGCTCTGGGAGCAGCTGAGCATCTTAAATTAGAAGACAGTAGATTTCTTGATTCTGCTACAAATTCCCCTAGCTGTAAAACTTCCAAACTTCTAATTATTCCTTTATATGTGGTTCAGAGTTCTAGCACTATCCCCTGAGCCTGCTTGGTCTGGTATTCTGTGTTGTTACTGATGAAGCTCCTTACTGTACGTCTACCGGATCCACCATGAAAACTATTCAGTGGGAACTCTTTCTTCCCCCACACACTCTTAAACTAAACTCCATCATGAAACCTTGTAAGTCAATCGCTTCGTGCCTTTATAGCCCTCCTCCTCCTATTTTAGGTAGCCAATGTCTAAGTTACCCATCCCTATCTACCCTGTGTACAGAGGGGATAGCATTGATACTTGATGAAGACTCCTTTCCTCTGTTGGTACTTAATTACTACCTCTATGAGTATAGGTCAGGTTCATCAAATTGTAACAATTTACCCTTGTTTCCTTTATCAAAAAAAAAAAAAAAAACTTCCTCTAGTCGAGTTCTGATTATCAAGCCATCGAGGCTAGGTTAAATGAGCACTGTCTCCAAGTTTGGGTGTTCTTGTGCGTCTCCCCTCACTTCATATCAGTTGAATGCTTCACTTTCAGCTCTAGCCCTCTGTGGCTATGTCCTTGTCCAAGGGCTTAGGTGTCCCCAGGTCTCACCACACTTTGGACCAACCAGCCCTTCCTCTTTTCTCTCTCATCTCCAGGTCAGCAGGAGCCAATGAACTATGGTTGAACTCAGCTGATTTCTTCATTGCTGCCTTTCCCCCTCTTCCACTCACCAGTAAACCAGTGTGGTTGCCAGCAAGCGTACATGCCTATTCATGTGTTCCCTTTGAGTTTCAGCCTTAGAGGGGAGTTTGTCCTGAAGGATCTTCATTGCTTGCCTTGATGGCTTCCTGGCAAACAGCTTGCTTATTCTTGTAGTAGCTAGTCATGCTGACATTTTTGTTTTTGGTTTTTCATGATGGTCTTTCTTTGAAGATGTATCTTCTGTTGCTCTAGCTGTTCCAGGCTGGTCTGTGTGTCCTTGCTAGTGGGAATGCCCCACTTCATAAGGTTCAGGATGGAACGCAGGATTCCACCTAAGGTCCTATACTCTGCAAAGGCTTTGCAAGAGGCCTACTTCCCTGGGCAAGTTCTAGAACCCTTTTAGGTATTCCAATAAGTTATAGACTGAAGACAAGCTTACAAGTTTTCTGTAATCATGTTTCCCAACATTCCTTTCTATCCCACTCAAGTGTTTATTTTACAATAGTAGGAAGGGAAACCGATATTCATAAGCCAGTCAAGCATCTTAGTATTCTTTTCCCTCTTCAAACTATGCCTAGATCCCTGTATCACAGAGCCCTGTTGATCCAAAATTGAGCATGCATCACTATTTACTTCTGTCCCACTTAGGCCAGGCAAACCTGTCTCAGTGTTCCCCTATCTATATTGTTCTTCCATATGCAAAGGCTTTTGATTGTATGGATAATGAGAAGCTATGGACAACATTGAGGTGAATGTGCATTCCTGAACACTTAATTGTGCTCATGAGTTACCTATACGTAGACCAAGGAGCAGTCATTTGAACACAAGGGGACACTGAGTTGTTTATAATCTTTGAAGGTGTATGCTAGGGTTGTATTCTTTCACCATACTTATTCAATTTGTATTTAAAGCCAATAATCCAAGAAGATGAATTATCTGAAGAAGAACATGGCATGAGAATCGGAGGAAGATTTGTTAACTTGTGATATGCAGATGATACAACCTTGCTTGTGAAAGTGAAGAGGATTTACAATACTTACTAATGCAGATCAAAGACCACAGTCTTCAATGTGGGTTGCACCTCAATGTGGACAAAACAAAAGTTCTCACTTCTGAATCAATAAACAAAATAAAGATAAATGGAGAAAAGATTGAAGTTCTCAAAGACTTCATTTTGCTTGGATCCACCACCAATGCTCATGAAAGTAGCAGTCAAAAAAAATAAATGACGTATTGCACTAGGCAAATCTGCTGCACAAGACCTCTTTAAAGTGTTGAAGAGCAAAGATGTCAGTTTGAGGACTAAAGTGTGCCTGACTTAAGCCATGGTATTTTCGATACTCTCATATAATAATATGAAAATTGGACAATTAATAAGGAAGTCTATAGAAGAATTGATACATCTGAAGTATGGTGTTGGAGAAGAATATTAAAAGTATCACAGACTTCTGGAAGAACTAACAAATCTGTGTTGGAAAAAGTACACCCAGAATGCTCCTTAGAAGTCAGGATGTCAAGATTTTGTCTGTAATACTTCTGACGTGCTATCAGGAAGGACCAGTCCCTTGAGAAGGACATCGTGCTGGGTAAAGTCAAGGTTAGTGAAAAAGAGGTAGACCTTCAACAAGATGGGCTCAAGCTTAACACTGAGTGTGACAATGGTGCAGGACCAGACAGTGTTTCCTTCTGTGGTACATAAGGTCGCTATGAGTTGGAAACAACTCAGTGTCACTTAGCAAAACAGTTAATTATTTTCCAGAAATGTATCGCTTTTTAATCCCAAGAGCAATTATAAATTTATTTTTCTACATGTTCTTCAGTCATGGGTATTATCATTTATTGCTTTTCTTTATTTTATTTTAAAAAGGTTATCTTGTTTTGATTTTTATTTCTTTAAATACTAGTGAGATTGAAACCTTCTGCAAATTTCTTTGTGTTAATTATTTATGTCATTTGCCCATTTTTACTTTCAAGTGTTGATATTATTACAACTTCATAAGAGCTTTTTATTTATTAAGGGTATCTTCTCTTTCAAATATGCTGAAAATATATTTCTTAGTTTTTAGAAATTATTTTTAAGGTAAACTTATTTAGTTATTTATTTTATATAGAGAATTAATCTTCTTTTAAAATATTACCAAATGCATTCAAAATCTGCAAATGAACCAGCTAGGTGGATCAGGGTTTACCTTAGGTCTCAGGGGTTGGGAGAAAATTCTACATGGGTTTCTCATGTTTCTGCATACTGTGTGAGCAGAGGTACTAGCAGTCTTTTGCTCTCAAGTATCTTTTCAAGGATATTTATATAGTAAATGGGGTACCTGTGTAGTACAAATAGTTAAAGCATCAGTTGCTTACTAAAAAATATTACAGATTCCTGTTCATCCAGAGGCACCTTAGAAAAAAGGCCTGGTGATATACTTCTCAAAAATCACGTGTTGAAAACTCAATGGAGTATGGAACTTTCTGTTGCAACAGCCTTGGCCCGAGACTTCCAGCTTCCCATGGGTCTCCAAAGATTCTTCCTGACTCCAGGCCCTCCCTCACTGGCTTTGCCACCATCTCCCAGCACCCCACAGGAAATTCTGACTAAGCCTCCAAAAAGCCTATACCTGTTTGGTGAAGAGAAAGCCTTCCTTCTTGTTGTTCACATTGCCCCCAGGGATTTTGCTCCTGGATGTCG
Source organism: Chrysochloris asiatica (assembly GCF_000296735.1). Classification (NCBI taxonomy): domain Eukaryota; kingdom Metazoa; phylum Chordata; class Mammalia; order Afrosoricida; family Chrysochloridae; genus Chrysochloris; species Chrysochloris asiatica. Next base: position 7,026,963 of record NW_006408648.1, on the reverse strand, counting down.
TTCTCCCAGCTTCTTGAATTATTTACTCAGCATATAGGTTGAATAAATTTGGTGAAAGAACACAACCCTGTCTCAAACCTTTCTTAATTTTAAACCATTTATTGTTCCCATGTTCTGTTCGAACAACTGTACAGATTCCATGTCCATGTACAGATTCCTCATGAGCACAATTAAGCATTCTGGAATACTCATACTTCACAATGGTATCAATAGCTTGTCATGATCCACACAATCGAAAGCCTTTGTGTAGTCAATAAAGCACAGGTAAACATCTTTCTGATATTCTCTGCTTTCAGCCAAGATCCATCAGACATCAGCAATGATATCCCTCGTTCCACAGCCTCTTCTGAATCTGGCTTGAACCTCCGGAAGTTCTCTGTCAATGTGAGGGTAGACACATGTTAACATGGGTGACAAGGCAGGCAATATACAACAAGAGGGAAGTTAGCAAAGGAAAGATGAAGGTAGCAGGAGACACAGGGAGGAATGGAATAGTTAAAGTGAATAGAGGTAAATATTGTTAACTGTTAATACATGGAGGGGATTACAATCATTGTAATGAAGTAAAGTATGTGATTTGATGAATATAAAACTGATGATCTGTTCTATAAACCTTCACTCAATTCACAATAAAAAGTTTTTTAAAAAAATAACAAAAAACTGTTGCTGTGGAGTGGATGTCAACTTACAATGACCCCGCCCTGACGTGTCGCAGTAGAACTGCACCTTACATGGTTTTCCATGGCTGTGACAGGTGGCACAAATGGTTTGTGCTCAATTGCTAAGTTAAAGGTTTATAGTTTGAAGCTACACACAGTACTACAGAAGAAAGGCCTGGTAATATGCTTCCATTACAGCCAAGGAAACAGCATGGAACAGTTTTACTCTTTATCTCACAGGGTTGCCATGAGTTAAAATCTACTCAGTGACAATTAGTTTCATTGTTTGGGGATCTTACAGAGATAGATCACCAAGACTTTCTTCCATAGTACTGCTTAAATGGTTAGGTTTGAACCACTAACCTTTTAGTTAGCAACTAAACCAGAAGCAAACAGCTTCTGCTACCTAAGGATTTCAAAGACCCCACTAAACAAACATATCTGCATTTGTTTAACTCCAGCTCACCTGATCCAGGGGGGCTGACCATTCCCCTTAGCCCATCCAGTGGGGACATTAGCCTCCTGAGCCCTGGAGCTATCCCTGCACCCATTTACCAGAGTTGTTCAGTCACCAATAATGAACTTCCATGAGATGGGTCCTCTACCCAAAACAACCCCACATTCTCTTTCCATTCAACTTTTTGTTTCCCTTTTCACAACTATTTTCCCTTCAGGGATTAACATTTGGTGAGAACCTACTATGTGATATGCTAATAGGAATTATTACTATTTCCATTGTGGAGATGGGGAGACAGTGACCACAAAGTCCTTGCTCTTCTTCCTCCCTGGAGCACTCACTCTGTCCTATGGGGCTCAGCAACTGTCCCTGTTACACACTCTTCCCCAGAAGGAAGAGAGGCCAGGAGTCAGTTCCTGGACTCATGCTGACAAGATCTCTGGAAGGAGGAAGTGAAAACTTCTTGCCATCATCTTATCTATATGTGATGTTGTTGTTAGGTGCCTTGGAGTTGGCTCCAACTTAGCAATATTATGCACAACAGAACAAAACACTGCCCAGTGCTTCGCCACTTGACAATTGCTGCTACAGTTGAACCCATTGCTACTACCACTGTGCCTATCTATCTCATTAAGGGTCTTCCTCTTTTTTGCTGACCCTTCACTTTTCCAAGCCTGATGTCCTTCTCCAGGGATTGGTCCCTCCTGACAATATGTCCAAAATATGAGAGGCATATTTGTTTCTAAGGAGCTTTCTGGCTGTACTTCCAACACAGATTTGTTTGTTCTTCTGGCAGTCCATGGTACTTTTAGCATTCTTCTCCAACACAACTCATATGCATCTATTTTTTTTATGATCTTCCTTAGTCACTGTCCAACTTTCACATGCATACGAAACTTTTGAAAATACCATGGCTTGAGTCAGGCGCACCTTAGTCCTCCATGCCATCTTTGCTCTTGAACACTGTAAAGAGTACAATATGTCATTTGATTTCTTGACTGTTGTTCCCATGAGTGTTGATAGTGGATCCAAGCAAAATGAAGTCTTTGACAACTTCAATCTTTTCTCCATTTATCATAAGTTTATTTATTAATCCATAGGTGAGGATTTTTGTTTTCTTTACATTGAGTTGCAGCCAGTACCAAAGGCTGTGCTCTTTGATCTTCATCAGTAAAGTAAATATTTTAAGTCCTCTTTACTTTCAGCAAGCAAGGCTGAATCATCTACATATTGCAGGTTGTTAAAGAATCTCCCTCCAGTACTGAGGCCATATTCTTCTTCATGGAATCCAGCTTCTCAGATTATTTGTTCAGCATATCTATTGAGTAAGTATGGTGAAAGAATACAACCCCGGCACATACCTTTCCTAATTTTTCAAACCATTTATTGTCTCCTTGTTCTGTTCAAATGTGGGATACAAGCTATTAATAGTAATCCTCTTGGCTCCCCGACCCACCAAGTTCAGGAGAGCTCCAGGAAGCACAGGTGCAGGAGCCAACTCAGATCTTAAAAGCTTAGACAGCCACACGGGGCAGAGAATTGAGGACAAGGAGACATTCCAACAGCGCCTGAATGAGCAATTACAGAGGGAGGAGCAAAGTGAGAAGCTACTTTTTTTCAATAGAAGGGTGAGTCTGGGGTTTTGTAGGAGAAAGAACCTGATGCAATTCCTCCCCACCCTTGATAAGCAGTCCCCCTGGGAGGAGTTGGGGCTGACTTGCCCACTGTGGAATGCCTGAGGGCAGGGTGGGGTTTATTTATTCTTAAATATGCACTCCTGTCCCTTTCCTCTAGCCTTTCTTTGATCTCCTTTATGGACTCAGAGAATATCAGAAAGAAGTTTACCTGTGCTTTATTGATCACTCAAAGGCTTTTGACTGTGTGGATCATGATACTATTGCGGATAATGAGTATTCCAGAACAATTAATTGTGCTCATGAGGAGCCTGTACATAGACCAAGAGGCAGTTATTTGAACAGACAAGGAGACGCTGATTGGTTTAAAATTAGGAAAGATATTCACAAGGGTTGTAATCTTTTTTCATGCTTATTCAATCTGTATTCTAAACCAATAATCCAAGAAGCTGGATTATATGAAGAATGTAGCTTCAGGATTGGAGGAAGGCTCATTAACAACCTGTGATATGCAGATGAAGCAACCTTGCCTGCTGAAAGCAAAGAATACTTAAATTAAAATACTTACTGATGAAGATGAAAGACCACAGCCTTCAGTATGAATTGCACCTCAATGTAAAGAAAACAAAAATCCTTACCACTGGACCAATAAATGACATCTTAATAAATGGAGAAAAAATATTGAAGTTGTCAAAGACTTCATTATCTTGCATCCAACACTCATGTAAACAGCAGTCAAGAAATCAAACAACATAATGCATTAGGTAAACCTGTTGTACAAGGCCTCTTTAAAGTATTCAAGAGTAAAGAAGTCAGTTTGAGGACTAAAATGCAACTGACCCAAACCAGGATCTTTTTTAATAGCCTCATGTGCATGCAAAAGTTGGACAATGAGTAAGGAAGACCCTAGAAGAATGAATGCATTTGAATTGTGGTGTTAGAGGAAATATTAAAAGTATCATGGACTGCCAGAAAAACAAACAAATCTGTGTTGGAAGAAGTACAACTGGAATGGTCCTTAGAAGTTAGGATAACCAGACTTTATCTCTCATACTTTGAACATGTTTTTAGGAGAGACTAGTCCCTGTTGAGGGACAGTGAGCTTGGTAAAGTTGAGGGTCACAGAAAAAGAGGGAGATCTCCAATGAGATGGACTGTCACAGTGACAGCAGCAATGGACTCAAGTGTAATAATTGTGAGGTTGGCACGGGATCGGGCAGTGTTTCATTCTGTTGTGCATAAGGTTGCTATGAGTCAGGATGGCACTTAGCAACAACAACAACTGGGGTCAGAAAGAAACCAGGATATATGATATCTTCACTAAGAAATAGCTAGTCAGCTTTTAAGAGAGTAAGGCTCTCCTCGGGAGCCCTGTTGGTGCAGTAGTTAAAGCACTGGACTGCTAACCGGAAGGTCAGATGTTTGAACCTACCAACTGCTTTGCGGGAGAAACATGCGGCAGTCTGATCTGTAAAGTTTACAGCCATGGAAACCCTCTGGGGTGGTACTACTTTGACCTATAGGGTCGCTATGAATTGGAATCAACTCAGTGGCATGGGGTTGAGGGTGGGTGAGGTGGGATTTGGTTCTGGTTTAGTGTGTCTGATCCCAGCATCAGGCTGGGACCAAGATCCTTGGTGGGGGGCAACTACATTCCTCCTGTCATCACTGTTCAGGTAGTAGATGATAAGTCTCAGTACCAAAAGAGATTGGACCATTTCTCTTGGTCCTGTTTAGTGGGGTTATTACAGGGAGTGCCATCTTCAAGAGACTGCCTTCTACTGATTAAGGATATTTAAGTGAGGCAGAGGTTCCATATGAAAAAAAGTTTATTACAGGAAAGAGGCTTGCAAGTGGAGAGAAGGAGGGCTTCAGGCAATGCTTAACTATCTCCTCCCAAAACAAAAGCTTTGCTGGGGTTTAAAAGGTTTGGGGTAGGAAAAAGACATCATGTTTATTCTTAGGGATGGAGGGTATTCCCCCAGAAATAGCCCATTTAGGAGGGATGATGCTAATTGGAGTCTTGGTGTGGTGTCATAGGATAAGCACTGGACCACAAGGTCAGTTTGAATCACAAGATTGGCAGTTCAGACTTAACCATCCACTCCTCAGAAACCCTGGACATTGTCCTTATGAGTTGGACCCAACTTGACAGCAATTTACAATAATAATGCTAATTGGAGTCCCAATGTGGCACTGCAGGATGATGCATTGGACTGTAAAGTCAGTTTCAACCACAAGGTTGGCGGTTCAAACCCACCAGTCAGTCCTCAGAAACCCTAAACAGGGTTGCTATGAATTGGTTCTGACTTGACAGCACTTAACAACAACAAAGTTGTATAGGGTTTCCAAGGAGCTACTGGTGAGCTTGAACTGCCAACCTTGTGGTTCAAACAGACCTTGCAGTCCAGTGCATTAACCCACAGCACCACACTAGGACTCCTCCAAACCAATTTGTAGTAGTGGTTATGTCCCCTGGAGTCCATTCTGACTCATAGCGACCCTGTATAGAGTTTAAGAGGCTGGAAATCTTTACAGGAGCCAAAAACCTCTTTCTCTCTCAGAACCACTGGTAATTTCAAACTGCTGACCTTGAGGCTATCATTTTAAACTGCTGACATTGAGTCTATCAACTGGTAACCACTATACTACCACAGCTCCTTCAAAACTGACTAGATGGCATTTAGCAACAACAACTACATTCTGATTGGGTGCATGCAATCTTCAAGATAGATTCCACCGAAAGGCCTCTGGTAAGGACAGACAGACTTTATTCTGGGATGTCGAGCATGCGTGGTTCTTGGGGACTCTAATTCAGACTCCTCCCAAAGACTAACATTCCCTTTGCCCAGCAGAAGATTTGTCCCTCAAAGTTATGTCTATGGTACTAGATTAACGAGGCTGACCTGTAAAATATCTCACAAGGAATTAAAAATACAGAAAGTTTATGGGTGGTCTTCCTTAATGGTATGTCCATGATTCCTTCTTTTTCCTCATGGTCCCCAGGTGACCAGAGCTGTGGCCAGCTCTCACCTTCATCTACCCCCAGCACAGCCCCTGCTTTCCAGGGGTTCAGAGCCGCATGGTTGGGAGCCACACCAGTGTGAGGCTGAGGGCTCACTGCACCAGTTTGGAGTGCTGTTTTTGTGCCTGGATTCAGGTGGGTTGGGCCTAGGACCTACAGAACCCACAGAACCACCAGACCATCTTTTAACCAGTCATCCTGCCCCACCCCCCGCCCCTCCCCCACCTGCCTTATGGTCCTAAGAGACACAGAAACCAGCTCCATCCAAGGTCTCTATAAACTACTTGAGTTATTTGGATTCTTTTCAGTCAGTGATCTCAGAATACCACAGCTACAGTAATTTCTTAATCTTCTTTTATTATGTAGGTGGAATTGGGATATTATTACTATGCTTTGCAAACTGAGAAATAAGCAAGAGCCAGAGTTGTTGTTGTTGTTGTTGTTAGGTGACCATCAAGTCAGTACCAACTCATAGCGACCCTATGCACAACAGAACAAAACACTGCCCGGTCCTGGGCCAATTTCACAATTGTTGCCACGCTTGAACCCATTGATGCTGCCACTCTGCCAATCCATCTCGCTAGGGGTCTTCTTTTTTTTCTCTGACCCTCCACCTTACCAAACATGATATCCTTCTCCAGCGGCTGGTCCCTCCTGACAATATGTCCAAAGTATGAGAGAGACAAAGTTTGGTCAACCTGACCTCCAAGGAGCACTCTGGCTGCACTTGTTCCAACACAGATCTGCTGGTTTCTTTGGCAGCCCATGGTACTTTCAATATTCTCTTCCAACACCATAATTCAACTGGATTGATTGAGATGGGCAATTTAGATATTGGTTATCAAAAACGGGGGCTCTATAAAAGCATGGAATCCTTGTGTGGCTCTGCGGGTTAATAAACTGGACTACAAAGTCAGTTTGAACTGCAAGGTTGGCAGTTCAAGCTCATCAGCCACTCCTTGAAAACTATACAGACAGGATCACTGTGGGTTGGAACCAACTTGACGACACTTAACAACAGTAAAAATAATAAAGTCATGAAGTAGCTGGCTTACAAATTTTCATGGGTGTGTTTAGTTTTAGAATGAGGGTAATGGAAGAATTCCCAGTGACTAGTTTTCTTCTTTTCCAGGTGGATTTGGTCAAAGGAAGTGGGGATGCTACTGATAGGATTTTATTATTTCAACTGTGAGAAATTGTGATTGTCGTAACTGTAATTGTAGACGACATATAACTAAAAGGAGGGAGTAATTATCTTTTATTTCAGAAACAAGACAATCCCAGGACCATTGAGAAGAAAGAGCATGAGTGGAGCTTGGGATCCCTGCCTGAAAAAGCAACAATAGCAAAGATGGTGGCAGAGGTGGTGCTATAGAAAGACAGAGCAGCTATGGACTCTAGGCCCATAGACTGAGTGAGGCTGTGTGCCTATGGGCTGGAGACTGGCTTTCAGAATTGCCCTATAGACATTTAAATGAACATATTTTTTGTTTTATTTTACATGTGTGCATCAAATATTTATGCTTTGCTCATTTGTGAAATATAAGATGAAAATGGGGACAGTGCATTTTCAGTTTACATTTTTTAGTTATATCATGTCAGGTGCAAGCCTAACTTGACAATTTTCTTTATGTAGAGATTATACATATAGTTTATAGGTATCAAGTTGACAAGAGTGGAATGTAACGGTTAAGGTTTTGTGTCAACTTGACTAGGCCAGGATTTCCTAGAGGGTTAGCAGTTGGTATATGCTTATTTCTATAGTGATGCAACCTAATACTGACATAGTTAGCTCTATTCTTAGGGACATCCAGAGATGATACACTTTATGAGGATTTAAGAAGCATAAATGAAGATGAGACCAATAAATGTAAAGAGAAAAGAGGAGGATTTGTAGAAATTAGCAAGATGGTCCACCTACAAGAATAAAAGGCCCTAGTGAGTGGAAGAGGGGGAAAGCAGCAATGAAGGTATAAGTTGAGTTCTCCTACAGTCCATAAACTCCCGTCGACCTGGAGATGAGAAAGAGAAGAGGAAGGGCTGGTTGGTCCAAAGTGTGGTGAGACTTGAGAACTCCTAAGCCCATGGACAAGGACATAGCCATGGAGGGCTAGAGCTGAGAGTGAAGTGCCCAGCTGATATGAAGTGAGAGGAGGCACACAAGAACACCCAAACTTGCAGAAGCACCCATTTGACTTAGCTTTGATGGCTTGATGATCAGAACTCAAATAGTGGAAGATAAAGAAATTTGACAAAGAAAACAAGTGTAATTGCTACAGTTTGATGAATTTGACCTATACTTATGGCCGTAGTAGCTCAAAATACCAACTGAAAGGGAAGGAGCTGTCACATCAAGGATCAAACATATCCTCTCTGTACACAGGGTTGATAGGGTAGGGCAACTTATACATTGGCTACCTAAAATGGAGGGGCTATAAAGGCACGAAGAGACTGGCTTACAATTTTGAAGAGGGAGTTTAGTTTCAGAGTGCGGGTGAAGGTAGAATCCCCACTGAATTCTTGTCTAGATTGGTCTGGTGAAAGGAGATGGGGATAAGAGTATTATGATTCAATAGTGAGTAATTGTTATCATGACTAATTGAGATTGTTACAACTAGAAAGGTAGAAGTTTTATAACATAAAGAAAGGGGAGTAGTTAATCTTACAGTCCAAGAACAGAGGTCCCTAGGACCATCAAGGGAGAAGAGCATGAGTGGAATGTGGAACCCTATCCAGAGAAGCAGCAATATCAGAGATGGAGGCAAAGATGATGACATGGAGAAATAGAGCAGCTGAGGACTCTAGACTCATGGAAAGAGAAAGGCTGTGTGGAGGCAGGCTTGCAGAATGTGCTCTTAGGTTGTTTAAATGACTGTATATTCCTGAGGGTTTTTGTATACATCAAAAAATAAACTAACAAAAAAAACGAGGGAATCGAAGCAGATACTATTGAACAGTGATACACGGAGGATCATTGCAATGATACGAAATATGGTAGGATGAGTGCAAAACTGATGTTCTCCCATGTGAACTATCCCTCAATTCACAATAAAAGCTCAAAAAATATAATAACAATAATAATAATAAAGGGCCCAAAAGATTCCTAGACCAGACACAGGCTGTTGATTCACACCCAGGAATATGTGAGCAGAATGAATTGGGGGAGGAAGAAAAGAAATCTGTTCTACTACTAGAAACATTTAATAAGAATAATCATTATGGCCATAGGCACTATCCAGGCTAGACTGTGAACCCCATATTCAACGGGGGGAGGGGCTTCTCAGACTAAGGTATAAATCCTTGCAAACCTGCTGCGCTGCACATCTTCCCATGGCTACTGGGTCAGGTGCTAGATTTTGAAAATCGCATAAAGAAAACCTCACTCTAGCTACAACGAATACAGTTTGGA
>NW_006408648.1:7015285-7016969 GCF_000296735.1 Chrysochloris asiatica | reverse complement strand
CAGGCACCCTCTTGCAGGAGTAAATTTTACTTTGCCAAGGTAATTTAGTCTCACCGAGTGTCTTTTATGCAACTTCGGGATTCATTTCTAACAACGTCTGCGGAAATATCTTTGGAAGCCATTTTTATATAGGTAGGTGGGCTACAGTCTCATTATTCTGATATCCACACTAATTCACAAGATGGTCAGATGTCCTGAGAAGCATATCATAAAGGTTAGCTTTCCCAGAGCCTTCTGCCTGGGTGGTTATTGTTTCCAGAAGTCACAGGGGAAGAGGGGGGCCAGGCTTCCAACCTAGGTAACTGTGATGACTTAAATTTACTTAGTATGGCTTTTCTATCCAAAGTCTTCCACCACTGCAGCCAATTACAGAGATGGGTGCGAATCAACATACAGTTTATTGACAGATCTAAAAGACAATGAGATCCTTCTCAAATACTTTTCCTCATTTGGTTGGAATTCTTACACCCTTCTGGATATCGATCCATCTGATTCCTTTCCCACTGTTTAATGGTTCACTCACCTTTGAGTAGAAACTACATCCCACCAGTTCACAGCCCCTTACATCCTGGGAGTAACGCCCCCTTGTTTCTTTAAACAATGTTAGTGGTGTTTTGCAGACATCTGGGTGCCAGATATATTCTATCCTTGGAGGTGTATGTTGTTGTTATGTGCCGTGGAGTCGGTTCAGTCGACTCATAGCGACCCTGTACAGGGTTTCCGAGGCCGTAAATCTTTAAGGGAGCAGAAAGCCTCCTCTTTCTACCGCGTTACAGCTGGTAGTTTCGAACTGCTGATCTTGTGGTTCGCAGCCCGATTCGTAACCACTATGCTACCAGGGCTCCTTTGGAGGTGTATAGCCTTCTGGTTTTCCTCCCAGTTTGCCTCCTTCTTCTAAGGTCTCACAATATAGCATTAAATCATTCAGCTGACAAGCTCCAGGAGCATGTAACATAAGGAAAATTAGTCAGGGTGAAAGTGATTAGGAAAAATGATAAAAAGGGTTCATGACTAAAGGAAAAAGGGTTTAAACATACATGACCAAAAACCCATTAAAATCCTTCTCTCAGTCCTGTGCAGATGAGGCTAGAGGGATGTTACCAAAATGCATTAGCCAGATCTAGCACAACATATTTGTCAGTTCTCCATTAACAGTTTTTAACAGAGATGTTACATTTGTGATTGCTTTCATTACTTTAACAGTTGGAATCTTCTTATAGAGAATCTGCCTTTGTGTGAGAAATAACTCTTGTTGGCTTGGTCCATCTTCAGGACTAAGGGAGGTCTTAGGGGTAGCAGGTTGGCATAACAAAAAGAGCTCAGTGGAGGGGAAGAACTAGTTTGGCTGGGTAGGAACTTTAAAATAAGAATACACCCCTCAAGTAAATAGGGGAAGTTCATGGGGGAAGGGAGAAACTAACTGTATATGAAAGTGGGTCCAGTAAGGACAGTAGAAGAGAAACTGGAGGAGGGGCTTTTTTGAGACAAGGGAATAAAACGTTTGCAGGCCAGCCATGCGGCATTGCCTGCCGTGTCTACTGGATTGGGCACCCAATTTTGCAGTCAAATAAAACCTCTCTCACTAGAATAGTACAGATCAGGTAACTTGAGCGTTTGTTGGTATGGACAATGTTTCTTACACTTGGAACATATTCTGTCAAAGAGAATGGCCTTGAAACTACTT
>NW_006408648.1:7007553-7014205 GCF_000296735.1 Chrysochloris asiatica | reverse complement strand
TCAGATTGCAAAGTCGTTTGAACTGCAAGGTAGGTGTTCAAGCTCACCAGCTACTCCTTGGAAAGTCTACACAGGGTGGCTATGGGTTGGAATTGACTCAATGGCACTTAACAACAACAATTATGACTTACTCCTAGTTTGGCGCTGTAGGATAAGCACTAGACAGTAAGGTAGGTTGGAACTGTAAGGCCAGTTGTTCAAACCCACCAGTCGTTCCTTGGAAACCCTATATAGGGTCATTTTGAGTTGGAATCAACTCCACAGCACTTTACAACAACAAAAATACATGGAGTCTCTAGTCCCCCTGTAGGATTCTGACCTGTGGGTGACTTAGCTCTTATCCCTACTCTCTAGAAACCAACAGGGTTTACTCAGAAACAAGGGACACTTCCTGAGTTTCGGATTAGTAGAACCCCCTTCTTCCAAACCCTCTTAGCTGTATTCAGGTTGACTGTTCTCAGCTGTGGGGTGGGGTTATATGCCAGTAGAGGGTAGGAGCCATGTTCCTCTCTCTTTTTTTTTTATCCCCCTTTCTGGCCTCCAGTCATTTTTCACCAAGTCCACGTAGGTGACTACCATGGCCCTGCAGACAGTCCCCTCTCTCCTTTTAATTGTATATAACTGACTATACAGACTTAATTTAATTGTATATAACTGACTATACAGACTTAATGCTCCAAAATGACCACACCAAGGTCACATCAAAACATCTCTCCTGTCCCTTTCCCCTGCTCCTGCTGCCCAGGAAAGAGCAGACTGTCCCCTCCTCCAGCTCTCTTGTTTTCCTGCTTTAGTTATGCAGATGCTAGGAAGGAGCCCAAGACACTTCCTCCCACTAAGCTTGCTGAAACTCCTTTGTTCTCTAGGAGGGAACAGACAACCTGGTACCCTTCCACTCTCCTATCTCTCCTAGTTCCATATACCACCCTTAACTGCCTTTAAGCTTGTGAAGTTTGCATACCCCAAGATATAAAATAAGACCTATCCCCACTCCTTGTGCCATAAAACTTCACTATCCAGCTGGCCACCCCTGGACACAACTGTGTTTCTCCCTTTGTAGGTAAACCATCTCTTTTATTCTCTTTTCTGTAATAAATTAATGTCTGGTTGTTGTTTTTTGGTCTCTCCGTATCTTATATACTCAGAAGGCTTTTTCCTTCTGGGTCTGAAACTCAACAATGACAAAACTCAGCAGGATCATGTTGTTGTTGTTAAGTGCTGTCGAGTCGGTTCCGACCCATAGCGACCCTGTACAGGGTTTCCAAGGCTGTAAATCTTTGCGACAGCAGAACGCCTCATCTTTCTCCCCCCGGAGAGCGACTGGTAGTTTCGAACTGCTGGCCTTAATGTTCGCAGCCCGATTCGTAACCACTACGCTACCAGAGCTCCCTAACTTACAGCAACTTACAGCAATAATACCCCTCAAAAGTCAAACACTTGAAAAACAATTCAATAGGAACAGTAATGTAAAACCAAAGTCAGTAAAGAAAACAAACAACTTTCAGACAGATATAGCCCTGAATATAAAAATGAACACTTTTTCTGGAAAACTTTAAATATACCACATAATGTTTTGAAACAATATTCTTTACATATTAAATCATCACTCTTTTAAGTTAAACCCACTGGCCTTTATGCTGTTTAATTTAAAAGAAACAAAGTTGTGACCAAGTTTAGTGACCAAAAATTTAGATTAATAAAATAATGACATTGTACTATGTGCCTGCTCTCCAATATTAAACAAAAAAATAAAAGGAAAACACCAACATGAATTTATAGTTCACATGAGAATCAAATACTTCTTTCATTGAATAAACCTCTGAGCACATTTCTTAGAAAAAATCCTTTGTTTGTTTGTTTGTTTTTTTCATGAAGTTCCAAATTGCCAGGAGCTTATGCTCAGGAATTTGTTCTGCCAAAACCTTTGTCTTTAAAGCAGAATAAAAGTTAACTCTTTAATTCAGTAGCCAAAGAAAAACTTTGTTGTGTCAACAGTGAGAAACCCAATTCTTTGTGCCATACTGTCAACATTGAATTTCTTAAAAGATTGTTGTTGTTGTTGTTGTTGTTGTCAGGTGCCATCGAGTCAGAACTGACTCATAGCGACCCCATGCATAACAGAACGAAACAATGTCTGATCCTGGGCCAGCCTCACTACCGCTGCCACACTTGATGCCATCAGTGATGCCACCTGGTTGATGCATCTCATTAGGGGTCTTCCTCTTTTTCTCTGACCTTACCCAGCATGACATCCTTCTCCAGCGACTGTTCCCTCCGGACAATATGTCCAAAGTATGAGAAATGAAGCTTAGCCATATAATCCTTAAAAGATTAAAGGTCATATATTTGAATATACCAAATAAACTGGTTTTTTTTTTTTTTTTACTGATGTTACATTGTTTTGAATGCCTGTCTTACAATCTTTAAATGAAAAAAAAAAAAAAAGCGTACATTTTTTTTGTCTAAAAAGCAAACACATATGAGTATTGAATTATACATTTAACTTAATTCAACACTATTAAACTTGAAATGATTCATACACTATAAAGTTTAATAACTGTCTTAATAATAGTGTGTTTAAAATCTCAAGGTTTCTTATAAACTTTTTTTACTTAAAATCTAATCAAGCCTGCTGCCAATGAGTCTACTCTCCCTCATAGGGGTTCCATGGAGTAGAGCAGGACAGTTCTTATGGGATCTCAGAGACTGAAACTATCTCTAGAAGCAAGCAATATTATTATTATTATTATTATTAGGAACAGTTGTGCTCATACTTCTGGCCTTGCAGTTAACGGCCTAATGCTTAACATAGCGTTATCAGAGCTCTCTCCTGTTCTCCGATTCTTTCTACCTTCCAGGGCCACATAAATTAGATGCTCTTACCCACCAAGGAGCTCTGGTAGCGTAGTGGTTACAAATCGGGGTGTGGGCTGCAAGTCAACAGTTCGAAACTACCAGCTGTTCCGTGGGAGAAAGATGAGGCTTTCTGCTCCTGTACAGCTTTACAGCCTTGGAAACCCTATATAGGGTCACTATGAGTCGGAACTGACTCCAGGGCACGCAACAACAACCCAACAATGCCCTTAGTTTTGTCACCACAAATACAAAATCCTAGGTTTGCTGGTTCATTTGCATATGTTTAGATTGGTCCGGACTATTTGGAAAACAAACGGCATTCAAATTCCTCCTCCAGAGAGGGTGCGTCTTATATATCAGAAACTTTATTTGTATAATATCTAATTCAATTTACTCATGAAAGTTTTGATTTTAGGTTGTTACAAACACAAAGAGCTGTTTTAACAAAAACATTTTATCAGTTCTCTATAATATGAAAATAATTCAATTTATAAGCACACATGTAAAAAAAAAAAAAAAAGAAAATCATTTTTTGTGAGTTACTGCTTTAGAAAAGCCTCATTATACACCAATCAAAGCAAACCATCTTTTACACTTTGGAGTTACTGGCTTTACTCAAAATTACCTTTTTCTTAGATAAAATGCATCTTGTAATATTTAGTACAAATTACAATAAGATTTTGTTTTTAAAATTGTTATTAACAGAAACACCTTTGTTAAAATGAATCCACTTCATCATTTATTTACAGTATTCAGACTTTTTAAACCCACCAAGCGCTCACCTGTCCTTAAATCAAGCCAGGTACAAGAAGCAGTTTCCTTTCTCCCTTTAGAAAAGAATTGAGATTTTTAGATTGCCTTATGAAAAACATTAGGCTTGGCCTTCAGCTTGATGTAGAAACAGAAGCTTAGACACTTAGTAAAGTAAATTTTAGTAAAGGAAGAAAGAGTGACGAACTATTTCCAAATATTTAGTCACTGAAAACCTTATGAATAGCAGAGAAACACTGTCAGATATAGTGACAGAAAATGGGCCCCTCAGGTTGGAAGGCACTCAAAATGCGACTGGGGAAGAGCTGCCTCCTCAAAGTAGAGATGACTGTGATGACGCGAATGGAGTAAAGCCTGTGGTAGAAAAGCCCATGGAACCTTCATTTGTTGATGGAGCACAACTCAAAATGAAGAGAAATGGCTGTAAACATCCATTGAAAATGGGAACATGGAATGTACGGAGTATGAGTCTGGGAAAATTGGAAGTTGTCAAAAAACGAAATGGAAAGCATCAACATTGATATCTTAGGCATTAGTGAGTTGAAATGCACTGATTGGCCATTTAAAATCTGACAACCACATGGTTTACTATGCTGAGAATGACAAATTGAAGAGGAATGCAAATTCATTGTCAAAAGAACTTATCCAGATCAGTCATGAAGTACAACGCTGTCTGTGATAGGATAATATCCATGTGTTTTGTTCTGCTGTGCATAAGGTCCCTATGAGTTGGTACCAACTCGATGGCACCTAACAACAGGGAAGCCCAGTTAATACCACTATTATTCAAATTTACACACAAACCACTAAAGCCAGTGAGGATGAAATAGAAGAATTCTACCAGCTTCTTCAATTTGAAATCGATCAAACATGCAATCAAGATGTATTGATCATTACTGGTGATTGGAATACAAAGGTTGGGAGCAAAGACAAAAGGATCAGTAGTTGAAAAATATGGCGTTGGTGATAGAAATGATGCTGGAGAACGCATGAGAGAATTCAGCAAAATCCATGATTTGTTCATTTCAAATACCTTCTTTAGACAGCATAAGAGACGACACAAGGAGCAGCTGGTGGGTTTGAACTGTGGACCTTTTGGTTCATGGTCCAGTGCATTAACTCTTTGATATTATCAGCCTAATAGCCTTTAGTGAACTGCAGTTTGCTTTGTTGGGGTTAGAGAACAGAGATGTCAGGATACATTCTATTTTTGTTTTGTTTTGTTTTTTTTAAACAGAGTCAAAAGAATGGAAATCAGTTATGTGTCCTCTTCCAAGGCAGGGAAAAGACCTCCTTCCCCACAGGTTCAAGACTATAGCTAGGTGGTGAAGAAGGCAGGCTCAGGCCCAGGCCCAGCCAGTGAGGAGACACAGAAAAGGCCCATGCCAGGCACCTGGCTGTAGACAAGATCAGGGTACATTCTTGCACTACCTGGCAACAACTTCCAAATACTGGGCTTCTGTAGACTAGCTAGTCCCAGAAGTTGACTCTCAGGCCAATTAGAGTTTAAGGGGCTCCTGGTCTGAAAAGAGAAACAAAATATAGAAGGAGGTCTCCAGACCCTGGATAGAGTTTAGAATGAAAGTCCTGAGTCAGAAAAGCCTGACAGTAGAAAAGAAATTTTCCTGGCCAATTTCTGGGTACCATTCCAACAGACCACTGTCCCAGACTACCCCAGTAGATCCGATCGACACCCCACCCCCTCCCTGCATCCTCACATGACTTTTCACACGCCCTTGGAAGTGAGTTGGTCTTCCTCACAGGACTTAACTGTTTTTGTAACTTCTGCATGGGACTTTCACCTATTCTTTAACTGTCCTCACAGGAAGGGAACCCGATGTTACACTGGCTTTTATAGAGGATTTATAAACCTGGAACTAACAACAGATGTGTGTACTTTCCCTTTCAGAGGGGTCTCTCTGTTTACTTTCAGTTCACATGTTGTGGAGTCCTCCTCTGACACCAATTCATGAAAAGCCAGAGAATCTGAGATCTCCCACGCTGAGAGAGATGTACCCCCTCTTCCCCTGGTCTCTCTATGACTGGGCACCTGGGGGACAGAACGAGGACAAAACCCCATGTTGGGTGCCAAAATTGTCAGCTCCTGAGTTTGGGTCCTATGTCCTCAAGTGATTAAGTTTGATCTGCAAACATCTCAGGTAAACCAAGAAAGAGAAATGCTTTATTATCAGGAGGCTGGTTCACAGGGCACTTGCAGTAAAGAGGAATGGTGTCTGAGGAAACATCTTTTGGAAGCCATATTTATACAAGCAGATGGGCTACAATCACATCATTCTGATATCCACACCAATTCACAAGATTGTCAGGGTCCTGAGAAGCATCTCAAAAAGGTTAGCTCTCCTATATCCTGCCTGTCTGGGTGGTGACTCTTTTCAGAGCCATGCAAGGGAGAACCAGGCTTCAAGCCAAGGGGACCATAAACACTATAAAAACATATACCTTAGAGATCCAGAACAGGAAAAGGTGGGTGGGGTGTGTGTATGTGGGATGTCTCAGTGTTCAATTAAAGTTTTCACAATGACTGCACTCTAGCTTTCACCAAGAAAGAAAATGTGTAGAGTGGAGCATATCTTTTGGACCAAGTTCAGAACCTCCTGGTCCCAGAGGAAGACTGATGTTAAGACACATGGAGATCTTCAAGAAATACTGGCCCCACAGATTGAGAGAAGGGTTTTTAATAAGCTTTTCCCCCTTCTCGTTCAAATCCTTTTAATCATTGTTCCCAATCATTACTGCCCTGACTAACCTTTCCTCTGTGCTCCAGGAACAGATAGGCTAAGGATTTAGTGCTGCATTGTTGATTTAAACCTAAGATAAGGAGACAAGCCTGGGGGAATACCACCAGGATCTCATCCCTTAGAAGAACAAAGGCTATCAGGAGCAATCTCATCCTACGTTGTGAGGCAGGATGACACAGTGGAACAAAACTATAACCCCATGTTGTTGTTGTTATGTGCTGTGGAGTCAGTTCCAACTCATAGCAACCCTGTACAGGGTTTCTGAG
>NW_006408648.1:7005101-7007453 GCF_000296735.1 Chrysochloris asiatica | reverse complement strand
CTGTAAATCTTTACGGGAGCAGAAAGCCTCATCTTTCTCCCATGGAACAGCTGGTAGTTTTGAACTGCTGACCCTGAGGTTAGCAGCCATAAAACTCTAAGGTATCAACCTATCTGCATGTAACAATGCAGATAGGTTGATACCTTATTGTTGTTGTTAAATGCGGTCAAGTCAGTTCCAATTCATAGTGACCCTGTTTAGGGTTTCCAAGGAGTGACTGATGAGCTTTGACTGTGGACCTTATGGTTCATACTGACCTTGTTGTCCATTACATTAACCCACAATGCAGATTTATAACCTGTTGTTGTTGTTAAGTGCCATCGGTAGAGTCAGTTCTGACCCATAGCAACCCTGTGTAGGGTTTCCAAGAAGCAGCTGGTGGGCTTGAACCGCTGATCTGTGTTCAACCGACTTTGCAGTCCAGTGCATTAGCCCACAGTGCCCACACAGGACTCTGATTGATACCTATAGGGGTATACATTTTGGAACTGTATGGATAGGGCAAGGTAATCTTTCAGAGAAGGATTCTCATTGCTTTCCAGATCTCTCACTAAGACATTCTCACTCCATCTCTGATATTGGCTAATAAGATGAAAGGAGACAAAGACCTTCCCCCACTGTCAACTGAGAGAGAAAGCCTTCCCTAAGAGTTAATATCCTGAATTCACACTTACAGCCTCCTAAGCTGTGTGGCACTGTGGGATAAGGTCGGTTTGATCCACAAGGTTGGTGGTTCAAACTCACCAGCCGCTGTTTGAAAACCCTATACAGGGTCGCTATGAATCGGAATCAACTTAACCAACAACCAACAACACTCAACAACAACAACAAGCGGTGAGAAGAGTTCTAGTGTGGCACTGTGGGTTCATGTGCTGGACTGCAAGATTGATTTGAACTACAAGGTTGGCGGTTCAAGCTCACCAGCTGCTCCTTGGGAACCCTACACAGGGTCGCTATAAACTGACTTGATGGCACTTAACAACAACAACAAACTGAGGAAAATAAATATGTTTGTTAAAGTCATTATCTTGTGGTATTTCTGTTATATCACTAGACAAATAAGACAATTTTGTAATAATTGTTGTTGTTGTTATGTGCTGGCTGTGGAGTCAGTTCTGACTCACAGTGACCCTATACAGGGTTTCCGAGGCTGTAAATCTTTGCGGGAGGAGAAAGCCTCATCTTTCTCCCACGGAACAGCTGGTAGTTTCGAACTGCTGACCTTGAGGCTCGCAGCCCAATTCGTAACCACTACGCTACCAGAGATAGCAATTTTAAAAAACCTAGTAAGGTTTATCTTTAAAAACTAGGCTTAGGTTGGACTTCTCTGTCAGAAATCTGGTTGGAGAGCTCTGTCGGTGGTCTGTCTGAGAAGACAGTGTATCAGTCATTTAGTCTTCTATCGACCTTCCGGTAGGCAGAGGTTTAAACTGGAAGCAATGGTTCTAACTGACATACTGTTGCTGTTGTTAGGTGCCTTTGCATCATAGCAACCCTCTGCACAACAGGAGAAAGCATTGCCTGATCCTGCCCTCATCCTCAGCATTGTTGTTATACTTGAGTTCACTGTTTCTATCCATTTCATTGGGGGTCTTCCTCTTTTTCTCTGACTCTCTACTTTACCTAGTATGATGTCCTATAGGGACTAGTTTCCCCTGATAATATGTCTAAAGTCCTTGAGACGAAGTCTAACCATCCTCACTTCTAAGAAACATTCTGACTATAATTCTTCCAATATAGATTTGGTTGTTCATGGCCCTTTCAATATTTGTCTCCTGATCATAATTCAAATGAATCACTTCTGATCTTCCTGATTCCTTGCCTAGCTTTCATATGCATATGAGGTGATTGAAAATACTATGACTTGGGTCTTGAGTATCTTAATCTTCAAAGTCACATCTTTGCTTTTTAACACTTTAAAGAGGTCTTTTGCAGCAGATTTGCCCAGTGTAACAAGTCAAGTCATGTCATTTGATTTTCTTTTTTCTTTTTTAAACTTTTTATTGTGAATTGAGTGAAGGTTTACAAAATACATCATCAGTTTTACATTCAACAAACCATATACTTTGCTTGACTGTTTGGTGGCAATCCTTTCCATGAACCAACAAACAGTTCACAGCATTTACCTCTCTTCACCTGAGCTGTTGCATTCCTCCCTATGTCTCCCACTACCTTCATCATTCCTCTGCTAACCTTCTCCCTCTTATTGTATATTTCCTGCCTACCACCCATGTTAACCTGTGTCTGCCCTCTAGCTCTGAGTCCTGGTGTGGTGCTACAGGTTAATGCGCTGAACTGCAAGGTTGGTTTGATCTGCAAGTCAGTGGTTCAAGCTCACCAGTTGCTCCTGGG
>NW_006408648.1:7004218-7004669 GCF_000296735.1 Chrysochloris asiatica | reverse complement strand
AACAACAATCTCATTCAGCATAATGTCCTCCAGGTTTAACCATATTGTGAGGTGTTTCACAGAGTCATCATTATTCTTCAAAATTTTGTAATATTCCATTGTGTGTGTGTGCCAAAGTTTGTTTAACCATTTTTCTGTTAATGGGCATTTAGGCTGTCTCCATCTTTTTGGTATGTTGCTTGCAGACAGAAATTGGAGGAGCCTGTTTTCTCATCCATTCTGTTCTTTATGTCTCTTAACTGGTACATTTAATCTGTTTACATTCTGTGTAATTATCAATAAATACGCATTGATTGCTGTCATTTTTCTGTGTTTTTTGAGGTGCTGCTGAATTCTTTGTTCCACACAGTTTTCTATGCTGAGTTTATTTTGTTTGTAGGTTTCCTTTTCATTTTCACTCTGTTGTGTTAATGCTTACTAAAGCTTTCTGATTTTCTTATTTTGATGTACA
>NW_006408648.1:6972432-7004118 GCF_000296735.1 Chrysochloris asiatica | reverse complement strand
TGCTATTGTTGGTTCTCAGTCCAAAGAATACATTTTAGCATATTCTGTAGAGTTGATCTGGTCATTGCAAATTTGTGTTGATCAGGAAATTTTCTGATTTCGCCTTCATATTTGAGGGACAGCTCTGTTGGGTATATGATTCTTAGCTGGCTATCTTTTTCTTTTGGAGTTTTGTATATGTCATTCCATAGCCTTCTTGCCTGCATAGTTTCTGCTGAGAAATCTGAGCTTAGCCTTATTGGTTCTCCTTTATAGGTAACTTTTCATTTTGCCGGGGCTGCTCTCAGGATTTCTTTCTTTATCTTTGATTTTGAAAAGTTTGATTATGACATGTCTTAGTGATTTTCTTTCTAGATTTATTCTGTTTGGGGTTCATCTGCTTCTTATATGCTTATCTTTCATCTTTTATGATGTTAGGGAAGTTTTCTTCCAACAACTCTTAGACAATTTTCTCTGTGCTGTTCTGGAATTTTGATCACCCGTAACTTGTTCTCTTCATGGTGTCTCACATAACTCTTAGGCTTTCTTTGGATTTTTTTCATTCTATTTTCTGATTATTCTTCTAGCATACTAGTATTTGAGAGATTTCTCTTCAAACTCACTAATTGGGGCTTACATTGCTTCATATCTTATTCCTTTGCCCTTTCAATGTATTTTCCATTTCTGAGATCTTAGTAGTAATCTTCTGAATTTCTAATTGCACGTTTAACATTGTTTCAAATTTTTCATTTATTTTGTCTGTTCTTGTAGTGTTTTCCTGAATTCTCCTTAAGTTTTTGTTGTGTCCTCCTTTCTTTCCTTAATCTATCGATCTTTTGAAGGCATCTAACATTCTTTTAAATTCTTTTTCAGTTAATTCCATTGCATTTTCTTTTTCAGAAATGCATCTTAGTCATTGTTTAAGCCATTCTCTCTTGTTTCTTTATGTGGTCTAAAATTGTCTGTTGTTTCTGGGGCATTGTGAATTTGTTGTATTTGTAAAAATAAACAGTGCAGTTGTTGGACCCAGAGAGGAAAAATCTCTGGTGGGCTTCTGCAATTCAACAAGCTCATGAGGTTGTTGTGGGAGGAATGTAACAGCAGAGTTCCTAGTCCTAGATGGAGTTCCTATTGTCCTCAATGTTATCTACATCCAGGGAACTCAGTCACAAAGTAGCTCATGGGGGCCTCTGATGGAGCTGGTTTCAGTGTCCCTTAGGAACACAATAAATCTAGGGGCAGGGTAACTGGTTAAATGCTGCTCTGGTGGCTTTGTGGGTTTTATAGGTTGGAGCTGAGCCCACCTGAACCCAGACACAAAAACAGGACACCAAAGCAGCACAGCTGGTCCCTAACTCACCTTGGCATGGCTCCCAACCACATGGCTCCAAACTCCTGGAGAGCTGGGTCTGTGCTGGGGGTGGTTGAGGGTGGGAGCTGGCCACATTTCTAGTCATCAGGGGAACATGTAGAAAAAGAAGAAATTGTACATTTTCTGTTGCCTGCATGAACACCAGGCCTCCCTCAGCTGTGAAAACTGCTCACAAGATGGCAGAGCCACATCTGGTCAGCCATTCACCAGTCAGTCTTCCTCTCTTGACATCTCTGTTTAGTCTCTGCTTCCAGCAAACACTCCATCTATCTTGTAAGCCTTTTATCTAAAGTTCTGGGTGCCAGAATTCTCAACTGTATCTGTTTTATTTTATCTTTTGGATCTTTGTTGTAGAGAGTCCATGGAGCATGTCTGACTAGTCTGCCATCTTGAAAGAAGTCTCTCATTTTATTTCTTGATTGCTGCTTCAATGAACATTGATTGTAGATCCAAGTAAAATGAAATCCTTGACAACTGCAATCTTTTCACCATCTATTATGATGTTTATTGGCACAGTTGTGAGGATTTTTGTTTTCTTCATGTTGAATTGTAATCCACACTGAAGGCTGTATTCTTTGATCTTCATCAGCAAGTGCTTCAAGTCCACTTCCCTTTCAGAAAGGAAAGTTGCATCATCTGCATATCACGAGTTGTTAATGAGCCTTTCTCCAGTTCTGATGTCACATTCTTCTTTATATAGTCCAGCTTCTCAGGTTATTTGCTTAGTATAGAGCCTTAAGCACGATGAAAGGATACAACTTTGATGCACATCTTTCTAATTTTCATCCATGCAGTATCCCCTTGTTCTGTTCCAACAACTGCCTTGTTGCCTATGTACAGGTTCCCTATCAGCAAAATTAAGTGTTCTAGGATTCCCATTCTTCTTAACTTTATCCATAGTTTGTTATGATCCACAAAATCAAATGTACTTGCATCGTCAATAAGACACAAGCAAACATCTTTCTGGTATTCTCTGCTTTCAGCCAAGATTCATCTGATGTCACCAGTGATATTCTTCATCCCATGTCCTCTTCTGAATTCAATTTGAATTTCTGGCAGTTTCCTGTTGATGTCCCACTACAACTTTTTTTAGGTTATCTTCAGCAAAATTTTACTCATGTTGATAATGAAATTGTTCAATAATTTCTGCATTCTGTAGGATCATCTTTCTTTGAAATAGGCACAAATATGGATCTCTTACTTTCATTTAACCAAGTAGCTGCCTTACAAATTGAGGTGCTAGGAGTGCACAAAGACAATCAATATAGAGGAAGAGTGTTAAAGCAGAAAGATTGTTGGAGATGTGGGTTCAAGGCCTGGATCTGTCACTTACCTGCTGTGTGAACTCAGACACTCCTTTCTCTCTGTACCTCAGACTCTTTGTTGGTAGAACGAGAAGTTTGGACTTCATGATAGTCAAGATGTCTTCCAGTTCTATATTTATGTTGAGAGTCTTTTTTTCTTTCAGAATTTAAAGAGCCGAGTGCAAGTATACAAGTTGGATAGCAAGTTGAATGCTGGTTTTTTAACTTAGAACTGTTGCTAATGCCCTGGTCTTAGTTTTCTTCTTCTTGAAGTTAAGATTATAGTTCTTACAAATGAAGTAAATCTAGATTCCTGGGCCTCAAGCCAACACCGCCCACCTCCGCTCCCATCTGTGTACCCAGGACGGCCCTTCC
This sequence comes from Chrysochloris asiatica, assembly GCF_000296735.1. Taxonomy (NCBI): domain Eukaryota; kingdom Metazoa; phylum Chordata; class Mammalia; order Afrosoricida; family Chrysochloridae; genus Chrysochloris; species Chrysochloris asiatica. The sequence continues at coordinate 7,001,088 of NW_006408648.1, read as the reverse complement.
TCATGGGGACCCCATAACTGGAAGGTGCTTCATCAGTAGGCACTATGCCTACCTCTGTCTCAGAAGTAAAATGAGAAGGGGAATGAGCTAATGGGTGTGAAAATGCTCAGTACTTTGAGAGAAAGGGCCTGAGAAACCCTATCCTGGGAGAATGACGGGGCTTTTGTGTAGTCCAAATGTCAGGGCCCCTGCCTTCACCAAGGCCTGGGAGCTCCTTCTGGAGCAGGCATCAGGACTGGGCCTTCCCGTTCATTGTCTCAGCTTTCTTCTCTGCACCAGCTCAGAGGGAGTGAGCCACTGGGTACTTGGGATTCATCACTTCAGTCTTCATCTTTTTTAAAATAATATTTTATTATGTTTTGGTTAAAGTTTACACAACAAATTAAGTCCCCATTAAATATAATACACTAGTGTTTATTCATGACATTAATTATATTTTGCACACTATGTCAACATTCTCATTAATTTCATTCTGAATGTTTTGATTCTAGTAATCTGGTTTTCCTGTCGCTTTGTGCTTTCATCTTTGCTTTGGCATCTCTCTGGCATCACTGTTTCTCTGGGTAGGGTCCCACACTCGGCTTTTCTCCCTTGATGGTCCCAGGGACCTCTTGCTCCTAGACTGCAAAGTCAATCACTCCCTTCCTTTTGCTATAAAATGTCCATTATTATTATTATTTAGTGTTTTATTGTGAATTATGTGATAGTTTAGATGGGAGAACATTAGTTTTACATTCATCCTATCGTATATTGTTTCGTTGCCATGGCTACAATCCCCTCCATACATCATCAACCAACCAAAGGGTATATACCCTGTAAGCCTGCCCTCCAGTTGTCAGCACAACGCCCCTCTCCCTCTCTGGGTCTAAAGTCCCCAGCTGCTCCATCTCTCCACGTCATCGTCTCTGCCTCCATCTCTGGCGTCAGTGCTTCTCTGGGTAGGGTCCTGCTCTCTGCTTTTCTCCCTTGATGGTCCCAGGGACCTGCTTTGGAGTAATTCTTGATCATTTGATCTTATATAAATGATTTTTTAAAGTGATAGTAATCACAGGTAATATTGTTTATCATATGAGCTAATTTGCCATTTAGCTAAAAGGTGGCCTCAGTTAAAGTAACTCAGGATGACAGTCTCAAGGGTTCCTCTAGTCTCCAATGGCCCAGTGTCGGGACTTTTAAAATGTGAACACTAGTCCACATTTATCACCCCTTCTGTCAGGGTTCACCTATTGTCGTGCTGATCAGAACGGTAATGAGTGTCAGCTAGGCACCATCTAGGTCTTCTGGTGTCAGGCTAGATGGGGCTGTGGTTCCTCTAGACTGTCCTGTAGACTGATTTCTTCTTTAAGTCTTTGGTTTCCTTCTTTCTTTTTTTCTCCAGGCAAGAAGAAACTGATCATTGTATTTTAAATGGCTTCTTGTACATTTTTTAAGACCCCAGACACTACTCACTAAACTATGTAGAACATTATCTCAAGAACCATATTACGTGCCTTAACTAAGTTGCCCTAGAAAACTGTTCCTTTGACTTCAGACCCAGGAAACCAATCTGGGAGATAGTTGGTTGTGGCTAAGAAGTACCCATTCCTGTGCTTCTATGTGCTTTCCTATATGTATGAATATATGTCCATGTGCGGAGTCCTGGTGTGTTGCTGTGGGATAAAGCACTGGACCCCAAGGTCAGTTTGAACCACAAGGTTGGCTGTTCAATCACACCAGCCGCTCCTTGGAATACCTATATCGGGTTGATATGAGCCAGAAGTGACTTGACAGCACTTAACAACAACAACATGTCCATGTATACACATGTATGTATATATGCACATGTTGTTGTTGTTGTTAAGTACCACAGAGTAACTTCTGACTCATAGCAACCCTGTATAAGGTTTCCGAGGCTGCAAATCTTTTGTGGGAGTATAAAGTCTCATCTTTCTTTAGTGCAGTAACTGGTGGACTCAAACTGCCGACCTTGTGGTTCCCAGTCCAGTGCTTATCCTACAGAGTTAAGGCACTCTTCACATATACGTATTGTTGCTATTTTGTGCTGTTGAGTCAGTTCCGACTCATAGTGACCTTATGCATGTATGTATGCACATATATATATAAGGAAGAATCGATGCCTTTTAATCATGATGGTGATGTAGAATACTGAATATATACCATGGGACTGTTAGAAGAACAAACAAATCTATCTTGGAAGAAGTACAACCAGAATGTTTCTTAGAAGCGAGGATGATTAGACTTCGTCTCACATACTTTGGACATGATATTAGAAGGGGCCTGCTCCTGAAGACAGACATCATATTTGGTAAAATAGAGGGTCAGTGAAAAAGAAGAAGACCATCAATGAGGTGGACTGATACAGTAGCTGCAACGAAGGACCCAAATAGAGGAATGATTGTGAAGATGACGTAAGACAGGGAAGTGTTTCTTTTGTACATAGGGTTACTATGAGTTGAAACCCACTTGATGGCACCTAATAACAGCAACATATATATACACACACATATATATATTGTTGTTGTTAGGTGTTAGTAAATTGGTACTGGCTCATGGTGACCCTACGCATGACAGAACAAAACGGTCCTGTACTATCCTCACAATTGTTACGTTTGAGCCCATTGCTGCTGCCAATCCATCTCATTGGGGGTCTTCCTCTTTTTTGCTGACCTCCCACTTTATCAAGCACCATATCCTTCTCCAGGGACTCCTAATAATATGTCCGAAGTATGAGAGATGAAGTCTAGCCATCCTGGCTTCTAAAGAACATTCTGACTGTACTTCTTCCAACACAGATTGTTTGTTTGTTCTTCTGGCAGTTCATACAGGGTCGCTCTGAGTTAGAACTGAGTTGACGTCACTTAACAAAAACAAACAACACACACACATATATATAAAAGTGAGATCATACAATATTTATCCTTTTGTGATAAATATTGTGACTTATATCATTCAGCATAAGACTTATCCTTATTAGAAGATGTTTTGAGGACTCACCATTCTTCTTTATGGCTGTGTAGTATTCCATTGTATATATGTACCACATTTATTTTATCCATTCATCTGGTTTTGGGCACTTAGGTTGTTTTTATCTTAATGAACATGGGTGTATTGGTCTTTATCTTTTGTAGTGTGGAATTCTTGTCTGCCCAAGATCACATGTTTTTCATGTGCAGGGCCATGTGCACCAGGCCCACATCCCTCCTTGTTGAATTGAGAACAGTGGGAAGAGGATAGCTTTGCATTGTGCATAACTAGGCTTAAATCCCATCTCAGAAGGCCAACGTCTATCCTTGTAAAATGGCTATCATTTTCCTGGAAGCAAACACTTCCAGGAAAGAAAAGCTTTATCAGGGAGTAACAGCACTCGGTGGTAGAGTTCTTTCCTTCCATATGGGAGACATGGGTTTGATTCCTGGCCTTTACACCTCATGTGAAGCTACCACCTGTCTGTCATTGGAGGCTTGTGTGCTACTATGATGCTGAACAGGTTCCAGCAGAGCTTTCAGAGTAAAATGCACAAGGCCCAGCAGGCAATCTATTTCTGAAATTCAGCCAATGAAAACCTTGTGGATCACAACAGTCTGGTTTGCAATTGATCATGCAAATAATCAGGACTGGGTAGCATTTCATTCCCTTGTGCATGGGGCACCATGAGTTGGGAGCTGATTCTACATCTGCTTACAATAACAATAACAACAACACTGAAAGGGAAAGGGAGGAGGCAGGACTGGGCAGGTTGTGATGTGGGGGATCCATAATGAAGACCAGACAAAGTCACAGTCTCTGTCAGTCCTACAGGGTGCGCTGGAGCACAGGTGCCTGTCAAAGGAGTCCCATGTTGTGTGGAAATGGCTGAGTCCTGACACCACCGACTTGCTCAGTCACTGGTCCAAGGGTCACCCCTAGAAGAATGTGATCTCATTTTGGAAACTAAGGCACATCCTGAAGTTGCTAATAGATGGAGACCATAAACTACCTATTCTCCTTGCAACTAGCAGGACAGCAAGAGAGTCCTTTCTTGAGCTTGCATCTACGAATCTGCCACAGGGAAATCACAAACAAAAAGGGTTTGGCATACTGTCAGCACTGTGTGAGTGAACTCCCTTCTTGTACTTAGGAGCCAGGCTAGTCTGGGCTCAAATTCCAGACTTACTGTGTAACTTGGGGCAATATGACCAGGGGAGTCAGCCTCCTTTGGTTTCACTTGATCGCTCAACCTAGCACATGACTCAGGGGTGACAGGAACCCATGTTCATCTCCCTGAACCTCTATTTCCTCATGTGAAATGCACCTCACAGGGTTATGAGCAGAATTAAGTGAGATGTGACCCATGCAGTGCCTGGACTCCAGTCACTAATCACAGCCAACTCCAGGTGACAACTTAATACAGCAGGTTGAAGAAAAGTCTGACTTCCTGTACGTCTTCTCAGTTTTGGTATCTTAAGTTTGACCAGAAGTAATTTAGTAGCTATAACATGAGTTTCTTGTTAAGTGCCACGGAGTCGGCTCTGACTCATATGTAGAATTTCGGAGGTTTGAGAACGTATGGCTTGCAGTCCAGTGCTGATCTTACAACGCTACACCAGAAGTCCAGCATGAGGTTCTACCAGGGTATAAATTATATGGAGGTAAGGAATTTAAGGAACCCCAAACACCTGGTGTGGCGCTGTGGGTTAATGCACCATACTACAAAGCCGTTTGAACTGCAAGGTCGGTGGTTCAAGCTCACCAGCTGCTCCTCGGAAACCCTATACTGAATTGTTATGGGTCAGAACTGACTTGATGGCACTTCACAACTACAACAACAAACACTAGGGATTCCTGCTGTGGGTAACAGGAATTTCCCTTCAATTCTGACTTCACTGCCATGAACCCAGGCTGTCTGCTAAACCACATCTATCTCTTCCCTCCCTGTGAAAAGTTAATAATCTTATTCCTATACTAATTTACTTATAACCCAAGTCCAGACTGAACTCTTTTTTGTCCCCATGAACATTAATTGAAACTTGACTTCAGAGGTCTCCAACAAGCCAGCAGTTTGTAGACCTAGGAAATCCCCATTGGAATTCTGGCAGAACTCAGGGAGTCCACTCCTTTCCTCCCATCTCTCTGCCCCCACCAAGATTCCCAGGTGGTCCAAGGGGTTTGCGCTCAACTGTTAGCCTAAAGGTTAGCAGTTTGAAACCACTTAGCGGCTCCATGGGAGAAAGGCTCAGCTACTCTGCAACACGTGGGGTTGCCACGAGCTGGAATCAGCAACAGGTATGGTTTGGGTTTTTTTTTTTTTTCTGTATCCATCAGATACTTTGGAAGGGAAGAAGAAAGAGGAGATGAGTATCTTATGACCTAATGTGAGAGAGGAATTTTTCATAGAGACCTAGAAGCATCCTGAAACTCTTAAAAATGGGCAATTTGAGGAGTTGGGCTCAAAGAGAAACTGAGAAAAGAACGGGAGGTAGGCAAGGAAAAGATGAGTTCTCATTAAGTTCTAACTTGCCTAAATCAAAATATCTCAAAATTCCAAGGGGACATAGAAAAGTTCTTTGGATATAGATGACTCTGGAAACTCATTTCCAGATTCTAACTCTTCTTAAATGACTTTGGACAAGTTACTTCTTTGTATTTAGTTTCAGGGATGATGTCGGGAGAAATAAGAGGCAAGTGCCCTCTACACTTAACATCTGGAAAGAAATTTAACACATTTTACTTCTCTCACTCTTACCATCTTGTGGATAGGTATTGTTATCCAGATGAAGAAGACTCAGAGAGGCTATGACTTGCCTCAGGTCACACAGTGGCAGAACTGGGGATTCAAGTCTAGGTATCCTGAGGTCCCCTTAACTGTCTTGGCCACCCCAGCAGCCTCCAGAGAATGCTCTGTGCCTCTGGACTTCCTGAATCGGAGTGAGGTTATCTGGGAGAAGTTGACAAGACAAACAACTCCTAGTTTGGTTTAATCTGGAATGCTTTTCTCTCGGTTATAGATGGGACACAGAGAACATCACCAAATGAATCATCCAGCAAGTTAATGGTGGCGGTGGTGGTGGTAATGTGCCATGGAGTTGGTTCCTAGTCATAGTGACCTTGTAGAGGGTTTCCAAGACTGTAAATCGTTACTGGAGCAGAAAGCCTCATCTTTCTCCTGCAGAACAGACGGTAGTTTCGAACTGCTGACCTTGAGGTTAGCAGCCTGACTCATAACCACTATGCTACCAGAGCTAAGGCTAGCAAATTAATAGGCAAACCCATTAGCCTAACAGAAAACCCATTAGAACAAACCCATTAGAACTAACAGAAAAAATGACCAAGAAAACAGGTTGGGCCTTGAAGTCTTTGTAATTCTCATCATGATGGTCAGTCTCCTTCTCTCCTATTCTCTGTGCCTCAAGTCCCCCGTGACCTTATGACTTTCTTGCCCCCAGGAAAGAGTGGGATAATCTCATCTACACAAAAGTGGAGGGGAAGTAAAGGTACCATGCTATTTCTCTGTAGTATCTGCCTCATGGAGGGAACTCTGGTAGCGTTGTGGTTATGAGTTGGACTGCTAAGCTCAAAGTCCGCAGCACGAAACTACCATTTGTTTCATGGGAGAAAGATGAAACTTTCTGCTCACTAACTCCATAGCACACTACTACCACCACTTGCCTCATAGAGTCCTGGTGTGGTGCTGTAGGACAAGCATTAGACTGCTAACCACAAGGTTGGTGGTTCAAACCCACCAGTCACATCTCAATAACCCTATGCAGGGTCACTATGAGTGAAACCAACTCCACAACACTTAACAACAACAACTGTCTCATAACCAAAGTGCTAGCCTTTGGGTTTGAACCTAACTGCACTTTTAGCTTCAGAAAGCCAGTGCTAGTAGATGGTGGGTCTTATGGTGTTCTGAGATGGCACCATAATACTGCCCGGCAACTCCTCCTTGAGCAAGGCTGGTTTTGCCCAGGAATGTGGAAATGTTAATTCCTCTTGTGGGTTCCATAGTGTCTAAGAGCCTGAGCTTCCTGCTCTGGTACCAATCACTCCACAGACACCCCACACGCAGGAAATCAAGTCTTATAGAACCAGAAGGAAGGATTCACACGGTGGCAGGTGTGGGAAACCTACCATTGTTTTCCTTTGCAAAGCTAAAGTAGCTAACTTCCTTCACTTTCAGAACCCCGCCCTGCACATCGCTTCTGGGGTTCTTGGTCCTGCTTCATTGTGCCTGTGAGTCCCAGGAGGTCAGTATAGGGTGACCTGAGCCCTGAAGTCTCCAAGAGAAGCCCCCACTTCCTCCTATATCATAGTTCCTCAAGTCTACCTAGATTCTGCCCTCCCACCCCACTACCTATCCCAGATCCCTCAGTCTGCTTTCCCAGCATGCCTTGGGCTTTCTGGACCCTGACCCTACTCTCTCTCTCCCAGAAAGAAGGAATCCACCATTTGATGTTGTTGTGTGCTATCAAGTTGATTACGACCCATAGCTACCATGTATAGGGTTTCTGAAGAGCAGCTGGTGAGCTTGAACCGCCAACCTTGCAGTTCAAAGCAACTTTGCAGTCTGGAGCATTAACCCACAGTACCACACCAGGATTTCTATGTGTCTGGCACTGAGCAAACATTCTAAGCCCACCACCCACTCATTTCCAAAAGATCCATACAGGGTTTTGCCTAACCTTACTCCATTCAACATTGGAGTGCTGGTGTGGCGCTGTGGGTTAATGCACTTAACAACAACAACTCCATTCTCCCTTAGAGCGTCCTCCACTCTCACTCCCTTCCCCTAGTCATACAGGCTCACATTCACTCTGTATCAGTCCCTGTCTCCCTCTCTCTCACCTGTCCCGTCCTTCCTTTTAGAGTGACCCAGCTGCTGCCCCCTGCAGCAGCCCACAGTTCAGCAGGACAGGAGCCCTGCGGGAGGGAGGAGAGCCCAGGAGTCCAGGTAGGAGAGTGACCCAGTCATCTTCTATGTGCCCCAGTTTTTACTCCCCAGCACCCTTCTTCTAAGTCCCCCCTCCCCTTTATGAGCCTGGCACACGCTGACTGGGGGCAGAGCAATGGGTGTGTCACTGTTGTTGTTTTTTTTCTTTCTTTCTTTTTTCTGTTGGGGGTAGGGAGTGGAGATGGAGGAAAGAAAAGACGGGGCAAGGATGATTGGCACCGGGCCCCGCCTTCTTTTGTCCTCCTCCTCGGGGACTCTGGCTCTTCCAGGGAAATACACCTGTTTCAGGCCAGCAGCCGGTGGGGACAGGTTCACCTCTGCTCTTCACACTTCTCACCGCTGCTGGCTGAAGCGTTTCCCTTGGGAGGGATTCTTTCTGGAGACATGAGGGGGGCCCGAAGGACAAGGGGCCCCTGGGTGTTCCTCTTTTGGCCAATGATCCTGGGTAAGTGATGCTTCTGGTGGTAACCTGGGGCAGAGAGTGGCTGGGCTTTGGGGAGTTCATCAAAGGAAAGGGAGAAAAGAGTTGGAGCAAGAGGGATGGGCAGTGATGGGGTTAGATTAGCGAAGGAGGATGTTAGACCGAAAGGGAGAGAAGAGAGAGGGGCAGAGGGAAGCGGAGGTGAACATGGAGGGACCTGACCTAAGGGAGCCAGGGCCTATTTTGTGGAGAGGAGGCAACCTGTGGGCAGAGATGGAAAGAGAGAGAGTTGAGGAGTAAGACTGAGAGAGGAAAACAGGAAACCTAAGAAACAGAAACAGAAGCAAAATCAATATACAGCTATTTGTTGTTGTTAAGTACCGTGGAGTCGGTTCAGACTCATAGCAACCCTGCACAGGGTTTCTGAGGTTGTAAATCTCTACGGGAGGGGAGCAGAGAGCCTCATCTTTCTCCCGCGGAACAGCTGGGAGTTTCTCGGGAACAGCTGGGAGTTTCTCGAGAACTGCCGACCTAGGGGTTGGCAGCCCGATTTGTAACCACTAGGAGAGTTTGAGAAAAAGGCAGGTGAGAACTAGAGGAATGAAAACAAAATGAGTGCACACAGGGAGAATATCAAAGGGAGACAAGCAACTCTGAAAGGGAGGGATCAAGGAAGCAAAGACATTGCCTTGGAGAGCGCTAGAGACAAAAACCAGGTAGGGAGAAGAGAGCAGCACAGACACTGGGGGCACCTGACTTTAGGCTTGAAAACCTCCTCTTGGGCTGATGCTCACAGCCCTGGAATTGACCTTGGCTTCCCTCCTTGCTTCCATTCCCTCTCAATGTACAGAGCTGTAGGGGTTCATGGGAGCAAGGCCTGGAGTCTTGGGAGAAGTGACCCTTTGGAGTCCTCCAGGTCTCCCTCTCCCTCCTACCTCCCAAGCTGCCCCTCTGACTTCTGGACCAGGTCTCACTCTGAATTCCTGGGTGTCTGAGTCTTCTGAGGAATCCCTAGGTGCTTGGTTGGTGGTTTGAGTCAGCTCAGAGTTTCTTCAGAAGAAAGGTTTGGTGGTCTCCTTCTGAAAAATCAGCCATTGAAAACTCTATGGAGCACCGTTGTGTTCTGACACACGTGGGGTCTCCAGGAGTTAGAATGGACTCGATGGCAATTGTCTTTTGTTGGTTGCTTGTTTGTTTATTTTTAAAGCTATCTGGGAAAGTCAGGGGCCCAGGGGAGAGTGGGGCCATTCCTGGAGACAGTCAGGAGTCAGAAGCCCAAATGTGGAAGTGTCCCCAGAATGACCCTGAAGAGGTGCAGGGAAGCCTCCTGGGAACAATATGGGGGAGGGGGAGCTAGGAGAAGCAGAGATTCCTTCTCTCCCCAAGCATCTGATGGAGCATTTACTCAGATGTTGGGGGAGGAAAGGAATCACAAAAGGGGTGCTTCTGGAGTGTCAGCCCTGTCCCTGGCTTCCCTGGTGACTGGCCCAGCTGCATATTGAAGTCTAGGTCTTTTTCCAGACTTGCTGGCAGGACTCTCTTCCAGGTCTGGGTCATCACTAAAGCAGGTGTCAGAGCCTCCTGTGGCCCAGGGTAGAGGGAGAAACCCCAGGATTTCCAGAAATGAAGCTGCAGTGGTAAGAGCTTCCTTTAGGAAAAGTCCTGGCTCTTGAGGGTGAAAGACAGAAAGGAGGGGTGGGTGGGTGGGAATAGGTTGGACATGGAGCAAATGGAAACTGGTAACTTCAGGTACAATTTTTTCTTCTTTTCCTTAAACTATGAATTCCTTCTCAAAAAGTGATTGAAATGGGTTGACAAATACTACTTAGCATAGTATTGCAGCTAAAACACCAGAAAATTTGACAAAAATCAGTGACTAAAAACATTGACAACAATGAAATACAACAGCACTTGCTTGACAGAACCGTGGGGTTGGAAGCATCCTAACTATTGTGTAATAATGGCAGCTTTGGCTGACTCACATTAGAAGGTTCAAAAAGTAAGTCATATAGAGTTTGATACGTGAAAGCTGGTCTTATAAAAAAATGTTTTTTTTTTGGAATAACTATGTTCTTGTTAGATTCTGCCTAGTAGACTCCGACTCATAGCCACTCTATTCACAACAGAACAAAACACTGCCCACTCCTGTGACATCGTCACAATTGTTGTGTTTGAGCCTGTTGTGGCTGCCACTGTGTCAATCCATCTCATTGGGGGTCTTCCTCTTTTTTGCTGACCCAGCACTTTACCAAGCATGATATCCTTTTTCAGGGAATGGTCCCTCCTGATAACATGTCCAAAGTATGTGAGAAAAAGTTTTTTGTCATCCTGGCTTCTAAGGGAGCACTCTCGCTGTACTTCTTTCAAGATAGATTTGTTTATTCCTCTGGCAGTTCATGGTATTTCAATATTCTTTACCAACACCATAATTCAAATGCATCAATTCTTCTCTGGTCTTCCTTATTCATCCTCCAGCTTTCACATGCATATGAGGGGTTTGAAAATACCAGGGTGTGATAGTTAAGGTTTTGTGTCAACTTAACTGGGCCAGGACTCTTGGTGGTTTGGCAGTTGAAATGCAGTTGTCTCCCATGGTGTCATTTGATGTGATAAACCAATAAGAGGATTAAGGGTGGGATGTTGTTGTCACTTTTGTTGGTTCAGACTTATAGTGACCCTGTATAGTGTTTCTGAGGAGTGGCTGGCGGGTTTCAACTGCTGCCCTTGTGGTTAATAGTCCAGTGCTGATCCTACAGCATCATATCAGGACTCCAAGAATACACCACCCACTACCACCCTGATCTGATTTATGGGAGATTTCCAAGAGTATGGCATACAACGCTTTTTATCTTGCAAGAGATAAAAGGAGAATGACTTGAGCAGAAAGAGAGGAACTTATTACCATCAAGAGAGAAAAGCCAGGAGTGGAGTACATCCTTTGAACTTGGGACCCCTGCACTGTGAGGTTTCTTGATCCAGAGGAAGATTGGTGCCAAGACACATGGGATGCTGGACCTATTGTTGTTAGGTGCCACTGAGTTGGTTCCAACTCATAGCAACCTTATGCTCAACAGAACAAAACACTGCTCAGTCCTGCACCATCCTCACAACTATTGTTACATTTAAGCTCTGCCACTGTGCCAGTCCATCTCATTGGGGGTCTTCCTCTTTTTCACTGACCCTTCTACTTAACCAAGCAGGATGCCTACTGATGTTGAAAGGAGACAAGAGCCTTTCTCCGGAGTCAGTGCTCTGAATTTGAACTTCTAGCCTCCTAAACCAGGAGAGAATAAATTTCTGGTAGTTAAAACCACCCACTTGTATTTCTGTCATAGGTGCACTAGATAACTAAGACAACATCTTTCTGGGATTATTTGCTTTCAGCCAAGATCCATCTGATGTCAGCAACAAAGTCCTGGGGTGTCACTGTGGCTTAATGAGCTGGACTGCAAAGTTGGTTTGAGCTGCAAGGTAGGCAGTTCAAGCTCACCAGTCACTCTTCAGAAACCCTATACAAGGGCAGTATGGGTCAAAACTGACTCAACAGCACTTAACAACAACAAAACAATCCTCTTCTGGATCCAATTTGAATTTCTGAATTTTGAATAGACTGCTATCATCTTTTTCTTCTTCTTCTTTTTTTTCCACAATCATTTTTAAATTAGCTTCAGAAAATTTTTACTTGGGTGTGATAGCAATGATAGTGTTAGATAATTTTTGCATTCTGTTGGGTCACCTTTCTTTGGAACGTGCATAAATATCGTCTTCTATTTGGTTGACTGGATAGTTGTCTTCCAAATTTCTTGGCTTAGATGAGTGCTTCTAGCACTGCATCAGTTTGTGGAAACATTTCAATTGGTAATCTGGAGCTTGTGTTTAGCTAATGTCTTCAGTGCAGCTCGGACTTCTTCCTTCAATATCATCAGTTCTTGATCATATGCTACCTCCTGAAATTGTTGAATGTTGACCAGTCTATTTTTTGGGAACAATGACTCTGCATTCTTACCATCTTTTTTTTATGCTTCGATATGGTTTACTATCTTGCCCATAAAATTCTTCAATCTTGCAAGTTGAGGCTTGATTTTTTTCTTCAGTTCTTTCAGCTTGATAAATGCTGAGCATACACTTCTTTTTAGGTTTTGTAACTATAACTAATTATAGGGATATCTTTATTAAATTATATAGACAGTCATTTTGGTGTCACCCCTTCTGACAGTATCACCCAATGTGGTCTACACTCCCTGGACCTCCTGAGTGCCAGCACTGTCCTGGTGGCTCTGGCCAGGAATGACTCAGAAGGAAACTTAGCCTTGCTCTCATACCTTACAGTGAGGAGACTGGGTCAAAATAAGCCCAGTAGTTCAGTAGCTGAAGGGCTGCCTCACTGGGTAGTCATTTAGAAGGTCTAGAACTATAATCAGTGCACAACATGGAGAAGGTTCACAGCCACAAGGGGCCCAGAGACAAAGTGTTCTGCTCTTCTTCTCTCAAGAAGCTTCAAGCTGTCTGTCTGTCTGGAAGGGTCCTCCTCTGTCCTGCCACTGAGAGAGCACCAAACCCGCTACAGGTCCATCTGCCCATCCTCCCCAGAAACCTTCAGTGTGCTTGTTGCTGTTATGTGCCGTCGAATCGGTTCCAACCCATAGCGACCCTGTACAGGGTTTCCGAGGCTGTAAATCTTTACGGGAGCAGAAAGCCTCATCTTTCTCCCGCGGAACAGCTGGTAGTTTCGAACTGCTGACCTTGCAGTATACAGCCTGATTCGTAACCACTATGCTACCAGAGCTCCAGTGTGCTTAGGGACACCCTAAAGGAGAGAATCCCAGTACAAGAGATCCTTCCTAGAAAATAAATCACAATTAGGCTAGTGCCACGATAAGATGTTCGTACAGCAACGAACAGGACCTTCAAATCAGTGGAACTGGTGTTGGTTTTACCACTTATTAGTGTGGTGCTGTGAGTCCGTGAGTCCTGGTATGGTGCTGTGGATTAATTCATTGGACTGCAAAGGCAGTTCAAACTTACCAGCTGCTCCTCAGAAACCCCATACAGGTATCGACTCACAGCACTTAACAATGCTTAACAACAACAACAACAACAGTGTGGTGTGGTAGGATAAGCACTGGACCACCAGGTTGATTTGAACTAGTGATTCCAATTCCCTAGCTGCTCCTCAGAAACCCTATACAGGGTCACAATGAATCAGAACTGACCTTATGGCACTTAACACAACAAAGCTGAAAGCGAAGAGGACTTAACATACTGATGAAGATCAGAGACCACAGTTTTTGGAATAGGTTGCACCTCAGTGTAAAGAAAACAAAAATTCTTACCACTGGGCCAATAAATAACATCAAGCTAAATGAGAAAAGATTGAAGTTGTCAAAGACATTGTTTTGCTCAGATCAGCCATCAACACTCATGGAAGCAGCAGTCAAGAAGTCAAATGATGTATTTCATGGGGCAAATCTGCTGCACCCGATCACTTTAAAGTGTTCAAGAGCAAAGACTAAGGTGTACCTGACCCAAGCCATGGTAGTTTCAATAGCCTCATATGCATGTGAAAGCTGGACAGTGAATAAAGAAGAGCATAGAAGAATTGATGCATTTGAGTTATGATGTTGGAGAAGAATATTAAAGGTACCATGAACTGCCAAAAGAGCCAACAAATCTGTTGGAAGAATTGCAATCAAAATGCTCCTTAGAAGCCATGAGGGCCAGACTTCATCTCTCATACTTCAGACATATTATCAGGAGGAACCAGTCTCTGGAGAAGGAACTCATGCTTGGTAAAGTGGAGGGTTAGCAAAACAGAGGAAGACCCCCCACAATGAGACGGAATGGCACAGTGGCAGAAGTAGTGGGCTTAAGCACAGCAATGTTGTGAGATTGGCACAGGACCAGGCAGTGTTTCATTCTGTTATGCACAATGTCACTATGAGTCGGCACCAACTCAACAACAACAAAGTCCTGGGAGCATAGACAAAAATCTCTTTAGCCCTGGAGTTTTGATGTCTTTGTCTGGGGCTCCTTCATAGAATTGTGAAACTAAAATGCAACAGCATCTGCTATAAAGTTAGGGAGTCATTTTAGAGTGGGGAGCCTGTGAGTGTGGAGGGTGATGGAGCCAGGAATGGACTGGGTACTTCTGTTGACTCAAGAGTATTCATACAAAGCTCCTCATACCTTTAAAAGGCATTCCTGTGCTTGTAAAGAGTCCTAGTGGCACAGTGGTTAAGTACTCGATTGTTAACTGGAGGTCAGTGGTTCTAACCTACCTTCTGTTCTATAGGAGAAAGACATGGCAATCTGCTTCTATAAAGTTTGTTGTTGTCAAGTCAGTCCCGACTCATAATGACTTTGTATAGTGTTTCTGAGGAGTGGCTGGTGGGTTTGAACCACTGACCTTGTGGTCCAGTCCATTATCCTACAGAGCCTTAGAAATCCTGTTGGGCACTTCTGTGGGGTTGTTTTGAGTCAAAATTAACTCTACAGCTGTAGGTTTGGTTTAGGAGTCCTTCCTACAAAACTCTGTGGCACAGTGGTCAAGCATTCAGCTGTTAACTGAAGGGTTGGTAGTTTCGAACTGCTGACCTTGTAGTTTGCAGCCCGATTCATAACCACTACACTACCAGAGCTCCTTAATGATTACAGCGGTGGAAACCTTATAAGAGTAGTTCCACTTTGTCCTCTAGGGTCGCTGTGAGTCAAAAGCAACTCCACAGCAAATCCAAGTCTAAATTCAAGTGTTTCCTGTGGGTTTAGTTTGGTTTATTATTCAGTGGCCCTGAGTGTCAGTCTTTACCTGGAGCTGAAGCCCCCTTGAGCTGACACTGTTACTGGGTTGGGCTGCCAAAGCCTAGAAAATCATGGACTATAGTATAAAATTATTAGCATATGGGGAAAGGGAGTCCCTGCAGGGGAAGACATGACTTAAGTGGCGGCAGCAGCATCTCAATGTGCTTACAGCCTGACATGTATCTATAGGGGGAGATTCTTTCATTCAAAAAGGAGGCAGGCTTTCCTGTTTGCATAGTTCTGCTCTTGTGTGTGACTTCCACCTCTCCTTTTCCCATGCTGCACACACATCTACTGTCAATGCTGGAGTCCAAGATTTCAAGATTCCATTGCAGAGGCTTCAGGGATACTTGACATGACTGTTTTTATGCCTGAGCTGAAACTTGTTCAAGGAGATGTTAATGTGTAGCTGATGGTTAACAACCCCCACTGTGTAGTTGAATAAGGAGGGAGGACTCACAAGCCCCTCTGGATTCTGGATACACAAGGAGATAGTTTTTTCCATTTTATGTTCTGACATCTTGACAAGGAGCTAGATACTATCTCTTGTCCACATCCTGCTTCTCTGTTCATTGCGTCTGGGGTTTATTTTATGGTTTTATTGATCTTTGCTCAATGCCACTTTTCTACTGAGCTAGTAATTTTCCTCATGAGTTTTTCTTCTGTTTCCTTACCCTAAAAGTGTAGAGACAAAGATGGCAAGCAGTACAGAACACATTTACTGAGCTAAGGTGCTGAGTGAAGCACTTCCCGTGTACCACATACCTTACCACATTTGATCCACACAATCACCTTGTGAGCTTGGTATTATTGGTGTGATGCTGTAGTTTTGATAAGCACTGGGCCACAAGGTCAGTTTGCACTGCAAAGTCAGTGGTTCAAACATACCAGCTACTCCTTGCAAATCCTATGTACTGTCACTATGTGCTTGAACCGACTCAACGGTACTTAACAACAACAATAGCATTCTTCCATTTTTGTAGATAAGGATCTCAAGCCTCAGACAGGTCAAGTTAATTGTCCATGTCATATAGAGAATGGTGCTGGTAAGTCTGACTTAAGAACCCATACTTTTTAACACTCTGTGTCCTCCTCAGGTACATTCTGCTGTTACTTGTCAGTGTTAAGCTCAGAAAGAGACTTCTTCAGGTGTGTCAGAAACACTAAGTCTGGCTAGAATCATGGCAAAACAAGTAAAGACTTAATCATAATTGTTACTACAAATCACTTTCCTGCTTCATTTTCTTCTCCCCCAAGCCAGAGACCAGCTGGCCTATATTCTGAGAGAGCTAGGTCTGAAACCTCACTGACATCACTTTAGTTTCCTTAGGCTATCCTTACTGTCCCTCACCAGAAAATGGAGACACCTCTTCTGGTTGATGTAAAAAACCTAGGTCAGTAACTCTGAGGAAAATAATTTATAATCCACCCTCCACAGCTAACTTCAAGGCAGGAACCTTATCTCTTCTTTAGAATTATACCTATTGAAGTCACACCCAAACAATGCATGTCACCAGGCCTTTTTTCATGTTGGATATCACCATGGCCATATGACCTAATTTCTCCTCAGCAGTTGGTACATAAGGCCTAGGTTACCCTGGTGATTGCCTCAGAAGCTCCAAGACCAAGCCAAGAAGCATCCAAACAAAGTTTCAACCAAATACTCTCATTGGCAAGCTACAGCTTTCTTCACTCTTTACCCTCCTCAGAGTTTGTTCTCCAGGCTCCACCATTTTGGTTTTGGAGCTCATCTCTCTCTGTCCCCTATTGGAGACAGACACACATTCCTTACCCGTGGTTGTCCTCAGGAGTTGGACTACCTTCTGCTGCAGTGGTAGTCACAGCTCTCATCAACCTCCTCCTGTCCCAGGACCACTGGAAAAGCAGGTGCAACTTCAGCTGAAGGCAACTGAGAACAAGGAATGGGGACACATGAGTTCATTCATCCATTCATTCACTCTATGCCAGACAGTGTTCTAGGTGATGGGGATGCCAAGAGATCAGTTACCCTAAGGACATTTTGAATTAGCATCTTTTCTCATGCTGAATTCTAAGAATGATGGAAGAAAAAGACCCAGCCGACACAACACTGGACCACCATTTCTGTTTCCATTTCCTGTAAGGTAACAGCAGGAACATAATCTGTAACTATGTCTTCCATGACAAAATGTTGTGGCTCCAACAGACAATGGACCTATCACACACATATACCCCATCAATTGAGGGGAAGCTCTGGGGACTGCCTGGCCCACCAAACCCTGACCACAGAGGTGCAGAAGCCCAAAATCATCCACAACTCAGAAACAGTTCAGAAAGGTCAGCTTTTGGTTACTAAGAACATCCAAGGGAGCAACAGAGGGCCCATTCTCAATCTGGGGCAACTCAGTCCCAGCTGTATGTGAACAACAGTTCCCACGACTTGCTTCCACCTCTGTGCAAGGGCCACCGAGGCCATATACTGAAGCTTAGTTACAGCAATGAGATAGAAGGGTATCTGGAGCTGATATGAGTCAAGCTGATTCTGAGGCTGATACCCACACAAATAGCCCTTGCTCCCCACATAAGGTAGCAAGGCTGGTTGATCTGCCTCCCTCAACTTCTTCACACTTCTCAGGATACTTGCTGGCCATTTATGAGTTCATTTCTTCTTGAGGTTCTCCTTGCAGTAGTTGGTGAGGTGAGAAGGAGGTTTGCCCCTCAGGGTACGTTCCCTGGGCTCTGCACGGCCCTAAGTGAAGGTTGGCCAACAGTCCCACACCAGTCAGGAAATAACAGCAGAAAAGTGAAACTTTGTGTGTGTGGCAACCTATGAATCGCTTACCTCCAGTTCCAGGAATAACTCAAGACAAACAGTTCAGGCACTAAGGAGAAACCTCACTTCACAGCCACCACTCCTTTATCCAGGTCAACAACACACCCATCAACTCTTCATACCTGCTGAGTTCAACAGAGGACTCAGCTCTGAGAAATACCCCCACTTCAGTGGCAGCTCTTGAGTCTTCACTCTCCCTGGATGAAGGCGTCCTCTGAGAGGACTTGTTGTTGTTGTTGTTGTTGTTAAGTGCCATCGAGTCGGTTCCGACCCACAGCGACCCTGTACAGGGTTTCCGAGGGTGTAAATCTTTACGGGAGTTGTTGTTGTTAAGTACCGTCAAATTGGTTCCAACCCATAGTGACCCCGTATAGTATTTCCAAGGAATGACTGGTGAGCTTGAACCGTCAACCTTGCAATTCAAACTGACTTTGCAGTCCAGTGCATTAGTCCACAGCACCATACCAGGACTCAAGGACTTCTTAAAAACTATTAATTTTAGGTGATATCACATATGTCATGCCATCCCAAGGGGTTGACAGCCACTACCATACTCTGACATTATTAAAAAAGAGACATGAGGTAAAAACATTGGTGTCACACATTCAAAGGAAAAAATATATATATCGTTAAGTCAATTCTGACTCATGGGGAGCCCATGAATGTCAGAGTAGAATTGTTCCATTGGGTTTTCAATGACTGAATTTTCTGAAGTGCCTCTGAAAAGGATTGCACTCCCAACCTTGTGGTTATCAGCCAAGTGCTTTACCATCTATACCACCCAAGTACTCTGGTGTCACATCAATTGCCCCTAAAAATGTACCAAACATGTCCACGGGCTCAGATCCTGATAACCACTTGCAGTTCTCTTGAGGTACAGCTGTTGTTGTTATTAAGTGCCATCAAGTCGGTTCCAACTCATAACAACCCTGTATAGGGTTTCTGAGAAGTGACTGGTAAGTTTGAATCACCTACCTTATGGTTTAAATAGACCTTGTGGTCCAGTGCTTATCTTACAACATCACACCAGGACTCTAGGTATAGTCGATGGTGGTGGTGATTATGTACCTTGGAGTTGGTTCCAACTCACAGAGATCCTGCATGGGGTTTCTCCTAGGCTATAAATCTTTACAGGAGCAGCAAGCCTCATCTTTCTCCCCTGGAACCGCCGGTAGTTTCGAACTGCTGACCTTCAGATTAGCAGCCCAACTCGTAACCACTACACTACAAACTGTGGGTGGGTCATTCACAAGATGATAGTCACACAGCCAAGTAAAAGTTGATATCTTCTGAGTCTTGGCTCTTATTTTTGAGTCCCAATCTGCTACTAACAGGGTATGTCATGTTGGGCAAGTCACCAAATCTCAGTTCCTTCACCTGAAATGGAGGAGCTATTAAATAAGATAAGCACTACACAAATATGAGGTATTGACATTTTTGTTATCCATAGAGTCGAAACATGCCTACTGAGGGAAGTACAAAAGAAACTCCTAGTCTCAGCTACCTGCGTCAATTAATCACAAAAATCAGTTGACATTTAAGAACTCAAACTAAAGACAATGTCCCTCACAGGCTGTAGGATAGAAATGCAGAGGTAATGTTCATTCTTTCTTACAGAAACCATTCCGCAGTGCAGACAGATCCATCGATGCAACTATCAGACAACTCTCTTCTCAGCCACAATCAGAATAATGCCAGCCATCACCAAAGAGCTCCCTGTGAGGAGACGTGTTTTAGGACCTTGATTTCTGGCACACTCAGCATAGTTTTGAGGGTGTGTTGCTGTTATTAGGTGCCACTGAGTCCATTCCAACTCATAGCAACCCGATGCACAATGGAATAAAGCACTTCCGGTCCTGCGCCATCGTCACAATTGTTATATTTGAGCCCATTGGTGCTGCCATTGTGGTTGGTAATCCATCTCGTTGGAGGTCTTCTTTTTCACTGACACTCCTGTTTTCCAAGCATTATGTCCTTTCCCAGAGTCCTGGTGTGCTCTGTCAGTTAATGCGCTGGACTGCAAAGTCAGTTTAAACTGGAAGGTTAGTAGTTCAAGCACACCAGCCGCTCCTCGGAAACTATAAGGTCAGGGTCGCTAAGACTTAGAACCGACTAAACGGCACTTAACAACACAACAACAATGTCCTTCTCCAGGAAGTGGCTCCTCCTAATACCATGTCCAAAGAATGAGAGATGAAGTTCTCCCATCTTTGTTTCTAAAGAGCATGCTGGCTGCATCACTTTTGGCTACAATAGAAACATTTCAATTTTTATTTCATCAATTCCTAGAACAAAGTTTTTCATCAATGCCTTCAGTATAGTTTGGACTACTTCCTTCAATACCATCGGTTCTTGATCCTATACTACCTCTTGAAATGGTGGAACATCAACCAATACTTTTTGGTACAGTGACTTTGTGTATTCCTTCCATCTTCTATTGATGCTTTCTATGTCATTCAATATTTTGCCCTCATGGTCCAATTTTCAGCCACACAGTAGATGGGTACAGGGGGAGATCACAACACTGTTGAGGTATTCTCCCTATGGCATCATCAACCATTCAAGAACAAAAGAAAAACATCTACCTCAGGACAAAGCTGAGAAGGGATGGGAAGGAGGGTGAAATGGAAATAAGAACCACAGGGAGGAAGCAGGATAACTGTTGTTATATGGAGAGGATTGCAATCGTTGGGATGAAACAAAGTGGATGATTTGATGAATATAAAACGGATGATCTGCTCTGGAAATCTTCACTCAATTCACAATAAAAAGTTTCCAAAAAGAAGGAGGAGGAGAATTTTTAAAAGGTTGCAGATAACACTTGGAAGACAGACTTCATTTGGGGGTTGAGGGGAGAAGAGTAGCAGCAAAGGGAAGAATCCTTGAACGTGTTGGGAAGCTAGATCCCTGTATCACAGAGCCCTGTTGTTCCAAGGTTAAGCATGCATCACTATTTTCCTTTGTCCCACTTACCCCATGCAAACCTGTCTCAGTGTTCCCCTATCTACCTTGTTCTTCCACCTCCTTGCCCTTCTTGCATTGCCCTCCCCCACACCCGAAACACGATGTATCTGCTTTACCCTGTGCTCTATCGTTGCCTCCTTCCACCTCACCCCAAACCCAACCCCACAATTGTGGTTACCTTATATTTCCTTAACTTTTCCCTCCGTTTAAGACAGTCTATTTTATCTTGTAATTTACCTGACGTTCCCACCACCTAGATCTCTCTCCCTTTGTGTTTACCTTCTTTCACAATGTAATTGTTTTGATCATAGACTGACCTCCCAGATCCTCTGAATTTGTTCTTATAGTTTCATTCTGTTCTCGACTCTTCCATTTGTCGATTGATTTCCAGGTGCGGCTGCCAATTACGTCAACCTCTGATTGTTGTCTGTTCTTGTTGGTTCTCTGTCCATAGAACTCCTTTTAGGATGTTTTTCATTGCAGGGTTGACTTTTGCAAAATCCCTTAGCTCCTGTTTATCCTGGAATGTTTTGATTACACTGTCATATTTGATTGACAGCTTTGCTGGGTAGTTTTTTTCTTTCAGGGTTTTATATATGTCTCCCCATTGCCTTCTTGCCTGCATGGTTTCTGTTGAGAGATCCGAGCTTAGTCTGATTTGCTTGCCTTTGTATGTTACAGTTCTCTTTTCCCTAGCTGTCTTCAGGGTTCTGTCCTTATCTTTGATTTTGGAGGACTTGATTATTATGTCTTGGTGATTGTCTTTTAGGGTCTATCCATCCTGGGGTTCGCTGAGCTTCTTGGATGCTTATCTTTTCACTTTTCAGGATGCTAGGGAAATTTCTTCCAGAAGTCCTTCAACTATCTCTTCTGTGGACTTGTGTGATTCTTCTTGTTCTAGAATGCCAATAATTCTTCAGTTATTCCTCTTCACATTTCCAACAAGAATCTTAGACCCTCTTCGGATATTTTTTATCCTTTTTTCAATTTTAGTGATATTGAGAGATTTATCTTCCAGGTCACTAGTTCTGGCTTCCATCTCTTTAATTCTACTCCTTTGCCCTTTCAGTGTATTGTCCATTTCTGATATTCTATTATTAATCATTTGGATCTCTTTCTGTAAGTTTTGAATTGTTTCCAATTCTGTATCTATCTTATTTGATTGTTCCTGTAGTGCTTTCCTGACTTCTTACTTATTTTTCTCAACTCCATTGTAAAGTGTTTTGATACATTTTATAATGCTTTTTCTGAATTCCTTCTCCGGCATTTCCAAAGCCTTTCCTCCTTCCAGTGTGGAGTGTAGATATACCTCCAGCCATTTGTCTCAGTCACTTTATCTCGTTTCTGGACTGTGCTGATATGGTCATCTGTTTCTGTTTTTTGGGCATATTCAGTGGTTAGCTGTGGCCTTAATACTTATATGGGTGTGTGTTTT
Organism: Chrysochloris asiatica; assembly: GCF_000296735.1. Taxonomy (NCBI): domain Eukaryota; kingdom Metazoa; phylum Chordata; class Mammalia; order Afrosoricida; family Chrysochloridae; genus Chrysochloris; species Chrysochloris asiatica. The sequence continues at coordinate 6,978,728 of NW_006408648.1, read as the reverse complement.
GGTATTTTTTATGCTTTCTGATCGCCTCCAGGTAGATATGATCAGGAGATGGGCTTCCCTTTACACTCTTCTTCCTGAAAAATTTCAAGATGCCACTGCTGGCCATTATGACGCATCTCAGGATTTAATTTTCAGCCTGTTTCCTTTTTAGTTTGCCTGTCCCTCTCCACAACTCCTGTTCAGGCCTTTTTCCTAGTGATAAACAGTTCAGGGCCAACTAAGGCTGTTTTACACTGCCGTTTGGTTTTAAGTGGAAACTGTCCCTTTACGTTTTGAGGAGATCTGTGCGCATGGGTAATAGAACCCTCCAGGGGTGGTGTTGGGGTGTCCACTCACTCAGGCAACCTCTCTAGTCACCAGAATGGAGGTGCGCAGACAGAGAGAAGCCTATAAACAGATATGAAAAAAAGAATGTCCACACCTTTATCTCTGCGGTTCTGTCAGGCGTCTGTGGCTGCTCTGACCCTTCCCTGTTTCGATCTTGCCCAAGATGGTTGCTCAGGGAGCAGCTGAGCACCTTGGATTAGAAAGCACTGCATCTGCTACAATTTGCCCTGGCTGTAATCCTTCCAACTTTCTATATATTCCTTTATAAATGGAACCACGTATAAAGTTCTGGAACCATCTCCTGAGCCTGCTTGGTCCAGTATTCTGTGTTGTTGCTGACAGAGCTCCTTACTGCACTTCCACCTGATCCACCAACTTGTTTGTTCCCCTAATTATCTTTTAATTTAATTTTTTCACAATTTTTTTTTAAGCTCCTCTTATATTCTGCAAAAACACAGCTTGGTCAACACTTCAAACTTATGTACCTTACAACTTCAGTAGGATGATTTAAGCTTACTGAAATATTTAGGAGAAGGAACTGTCATTTTATTATAGGATCTTAAGTTGTTACGTGCTGTCGGTTTGGTTCTGACTCATAGTGACCCTTTATAGGGTTTCTAAAGAGCAGCTGGTGAGTTTGAACCACTGACCTTGTGGCTGTCAGTCCAATCCTTATCCTACAGTGCCACACCAGGAGTCTGTATTTCTCAAAATCCAGATTTCTAGGGCCCACCTCAGAAATCTTCATTTTTATAAACTCCTCAGGGATTCTGATGCATTCTGGTTTGTTTGTTTGTTTAACTTTTTATTGTGAGTTGAGTGAAAGTTTACAGACAAGATCATCAGCTTTACATTCAACAAGTTATACGCTTTGTTTCATTTCAGTGATTACCATCTTCTCACTGCAACAATAGTTATCCTGCTTCTTCCCTGTGACTTCCCTTTGACATCGTATAGTTCATAAATGAACAAAGCAAAAATATTTGATGTACACATACAAAAAGTATATATATTCACTTACATGTCCTAAGGGCATATTCTGCAAGCCAGCCTCCCGCCCACAGGCACACAGCCTTACTCAGTCCATGGGCCTAGAACCCCCTGTTGCTCTGTTTCTCCATGTCACTGCCCCTGCCACCATCTCTGCTGGCATTGCTTTTCTAGGTAGGAACTCACGCTCCACACATGCTCTTTCTTGATTACATTCTGGTTTTGAGAACCAATTTTTATCAAAAATAACTTCTCTTTAGCTTCCTACCCCTACCCCACCCCACCCCCACGCCCAGGATTTCTTACTTGAGAATAACCTATTTGTTTTGTGGATTGAGTTGTGTGCAAACTATTCTCTTAAATAGCTGAATAATCTGTTGAGGTGTGGTTTAAGATTTTTTGTTTAAACGGTGGTGAATGACAAATACAGTAACTGTAGTTTTGGTGTGATTAATACTAATCTCTTCCTTGTAACAACTATAACCCTAGAAGATTCAGAAACTTGTTAAAACTGTGCCTACTCCTCTAGACAATAATACTATGTCACAGCACAAAAGCACTCTCTTGCTCTGCTATTAGCTGTAGCAGGAGACTCTAATCAACTTGGCTATGACTCTTCTGTAGCAAGTTTTCAAAGCAAATATTTAAAAGGAGGAATACCAAGATACAGTCCTGTTGAATGACATTAAAAATTTGTACTGAGAAGCAACGGGTTTTTTTCTAAAAGATAAGGTGTTGGGTAACAGGCACTTTCTTACACATTGCTAATGGACTATAAAAGGGCACAACCTTTCTGCAAAGAAATTTGACAGTATATATTGATAACATATGACGTTGTAGGTTAAGTACTGCCCTGCGAACCGCAAGGTCGACGGTTAATACTCATCAAGCACTCCTTGAAATCCTATCCAGGGTTGCTATGAGTCAGAATCAACTTGACAGCGCTTAACAGCAACAAACAACAATTGAAAACATGAAACATTTTACAACAGTATTAACCAGAAACCCCACTTATCTTAAGGAAATGAACTAAAATAATAAAAACAAAACATTATGCACAAAGATAGTAACTAAAGCTTTATTTAGAACACTGTTGGAAACCTCCTAAGTGTCCAACAGTAAGTTAATTATGGACTATCCTTAGAGTGGACGATTGTTGTTGCTGTTGTTAAGTGCCATCGAGTCGGTTCCCACCCATAGCGACCCTATATAGGTTGCCAAGGAGCAGCTGGTGAGCTTGAACCACTGACCTTGCAGTTTAAACAGCTTTGCAGTCCAATTAGTGATTGTTTAAAGGCCATGTCCAATGTCTGACAAGTGACATGAACACACACATTCATACACAGTTGTTGTTAGATGCTATTGAGTCCATTTTCAACTCATGGTAACGCCATATGACAGAGTAGAACTGCCCTATAGGGTTTCCTAGCTGTAATCTTTACAGAAACAGATCACTAGTTCTGTCACACACTTAATACTAGCAGTAGATGAAGTGAGCATAAATCTAGGCTTATTGGTACAAATGGTTAAAGCACTCAGCTACTAACCAAAAAGTTAGAAGTTTGAATCTACACAAAGGTGTCTTGGAAGAAAAACCTGGGGAGCTATATCCAAATATCAATCACTGAAAACCCATATAGAGTGCAGTTCTACTATGGTGCATATAGGAATACTATGAGTCAGCATCAACTCAATAGCAGCTGGTTTTTATCTTTTTCGTTCTTTTTTCTTGAGGTTTGTTGAGGAAATACTTAGAAAGGGAAGGAATAGAATGTACATGACCCCCTGAGCTCTCAGTATCTCACACAGTTGGGCAGATCTCTACACGGAGCGCTCCAAGACAGGAGCCTGCCCCTGTGCTATTTATAGGGAAATGAGAAGACCAGGGAATAATGAAAGTTTCCAGCTTGTGGAAGATGAGGAAATGGCTTTGTTAGGATGGAGGATTCTAGAGCTCAGATGTTGTTGTTAAGTGCCATTGAGTCGGTTCTGACCCATAAGTGACCCTGTGAAGGGTTTCCGAGGCTGAGAATCTTTATGGGAGCAGAAAGCCTTATCTTTCTCCCACGGAACCACTTGTAGTTTCCAACTGCTGACATTGTGGTTAGCAGCGTAACTTGTAACCACTATGCTACCAGAGCTCCTTAGATAAGGAAGTTTAAATTTTGCTGCTGGATTGTATTTCCGTATCTCATATTTCTACCACTATCATAAACACCATAGGATAAGCACTTGACCTCAAGGTATGAAAATGCAGTTATTAAATTAAAAAAAAAATCTTTGTAGAATTTTGCTGATAATTGGGGGACTTTCAATATAAACAATTATATCATCTGAAAATGACAAGTTTGTTTCTTCTTTTCCATACCAAAAGAACTTCTTTGTACCTCAGGTCTTTGACCCATTGACAGGTGTATTCAGAAGACTTCCCTTGGGATTGTGGATACATTCATTCTGCTTTTGATTCCCTTGAGCATAATCCCAGGATATGGGTGGCTGAATGGCCCTTCAGCTCCTAGATGCACCTGCAGGGGGGACATGCCACAGCCTGACTTGTATTTGTAGGGAGAAGTTTGTCAGCAACAGCAGCCTTCCTGTTTGCATAGTTCTGCTTTTGTGTGTGTCTCTCCTTTTCCCCATTCTCTTGCTATTCATTTTTATGTTTTTTATTGTGTTTAATATATATGTAATATATCATCTGCCATTCAACAGTCATCACATGTCCAATTCAGTGACATTGATTATGTTCACATATTGCTCAACCATCATCATGATCTGTTTCCAAGTTTTTCATCACCCTTAACAGGAGCTCAGTATCCTCTAGCAATGACATCCCTTCTCGATTCACTTTCATAATTTGTATTTTCCTAGGAGATGCTTTTATAGTCTTGAAATAAATTCTTCAGAGTAGTCTCACTCTCAAAAAATTTAATTTTGCTTTTGAAGTTATGTTTGTATCTATTATCTTCTTTCTTTTTCCCTTTTTCTAATTTGTCTAGTTTATCCTTAAAGAGCCGATTTGGCCTTCATTGATTCTAGTTTCAACTGTTTCTATATCATTAAGTTCTTCCTCCATTCTGCTGCCTTTTCTTTTTTTTCTGTTCATATCTTTATTATAAGGAGCTCTGGCAACATCATGGTTATGATTCAGGCTGCTAATCTCATGGTCAGCAGTTTGAAACTATCAGACGTTCCATGGGAGAGAGATGAGGCTTTCGGTTCTCATAAAGATTTACAGCCTCGGAAACCCTACATACCACCATCACTACCACCATCTTTATTACGTCCTTCAACCCACTGTCATTTCTTTCTGATTTTCCTAATACCCCTTTTCACTGAGAGTTCTAGTTTTAGGCAGGAGACAATCACGTTACCATGTCCCGATCTAAAATCTTGTTTCTTTTCCTCATGAAATTCCTTTCCATTAAAACTCAAGGCTCTACCTCACTGTCATTAAGTCAAGTCTGACTCATAGCAACTCCATAGGACAGAGTAGAACCCTATGGTTTCTGAGATTGTAAATCTTTGTGGGAGCAGACATCCTCATTTTTCTCCAGTGGAGCAGCTGGTGGGTTTGAATCAAGGACCTTTCAGTCAGCAGCCCAGTGCTTATCCCACTGCATCACCAGGGCTCCTAAACCAAGACTCTATATCTCCATATCAGCAAAATGGCATCCATTGACCATCTTAGCTTTCAACATTCTCATTTCTGAGGCTCTTCTCTTCTGATCTGGATTCTGTATTCAGAACACGTTTGTTATTTATCATCTGGCATTTGCAGGCTTTGTAGCAAAAGATTTATCTATTTTGTCATGCTACTGAGAATGGAACTGCATCACTTTTATAAACAAATGAACAAAAATCTCTATTCAAAAAAAATTGGACTGTGCTATTTTTTCTGCCAGCATTGATTTTCATCTGATATTGCAGGCACTGAAAAGTGTTTATTGCTAAGAGTCGACATAAATAGCTTATATCTGTCTACTCAGAGATTCTGGTTGGTATAAGCAGTTAATGTGGTCACTGCTAACAGAAAAGTTGGTAGTTTGAGTTCATTTAAAAGTATGGTGCTGTGGGTTAATGCGCTGGACTGCAAAGTCAGTTTGAAATGCAAGGTTGGCAGTTCAAGTTCACCAGTTGCTCCTTGGAAATCCTATACAGGGTCACTATGGGTTGGAATTGACTCAACAGCACTTAACAACAACAACAAAAGTACCTAAGTAGAAAGGGCTGGCTGTGAAAACCTTATGGAGCACAGTTATACTGATGCATATGGGTCACTATGAGACAGAATCAATGTAATGGCAACTGGTATTGGAGTTTGGGGTCTGTTTACTCAAAGACTGATGACAGAACAATACTCCTAATTAAATTCTTAGGTAACTAAAATAAGGTTAATAATAATTAAACTAAGAGAAGGTTAACAATAATTGTGTAGAGAATGTTTGTTTTTTTTTCAATCTAAACTGTATTGAAAAAGTCAAGTTTTTACTGAGGAGAAAACAGGCATAGTGTTTGGAATCCTATAAGGAGACCACAAACCCAAACATACTGTCATCAAGTCAGTTTCGATTCATAGCAATCCTATAGTACACAATTGTTGCTGCTGTTGTTCAGTATTGTCGTGTTGGTTCCGACTCATAGCCACCCTGTTTAGAGTTCCCAAGGAACAGCTTGTGAGTTTGAACCACTGACCTTGCAATTCAAACCGACCTTGCTACCGGACCAGCACATTATCCTTTAGTGCCATACCAAGACTTCATAGGACACAACAGAACCTTCCTACAGACTTTTCCAAGTCTGTAAAATCTGTACAAAAGTAGACTGGTATAGCTCTTTTACCTCAGAGAGGTTGATAGGTTCAAACCACTAACCTTTTGGTTAGCAGCCATGTGCTTTAGCCACTGTGCCACTAGAGCTATTAATTGTTGTTGTTGTTGTTAAGTACCATTGAGTCAGTTCCAACCCATGTTGTTGTT
>NW_006408648.1:6971101-6972087 GCF_000296735.1 Chrysochloris asiatica | reverse complement strand
TAGGGTTTCTGAGGAGCAGCTGGTGAGCTTGAACCACCGACATTGTAGTTCAAATGACTTTGCAGTATGGCACATTAACCCACAGTGCCACACCATTATTAATAGTAGCCCCATTTTATAGATAAATAGACTAAGAGATTGTCATTTGCCTAAGGCTACAAAGTTTAAAAGCCCATTCCCTAGTTGATTCTCATGCCTAGTGACACTACTGGACAGAATAGAACTGCCCCATAGGGTTTCCAGAAATCCTGGTGTGGGGCTGTAGGTTAATAATGTACTGAATTGCAAAGTTGGTTTGAACCGCAAGGTCTTTGGTTCAAGCTCACCAGCTGCCTGAACAGACTCGATGGCACTTAACAGCAATAATGACATAGGGTTTCCAAGGCTGTAATCTTTGTGAAAGCCAGTTGTCACACCTTTTTCCTGCAGAGCAGCTGGTGGGTTCCAATCACCAACATTCTGGTTAACAGCTGAGCACTCAACCACTGTGCCACCAATGCTCCACCTATCAGCAGATCTATTCCCAGTTCTGAATAAACGAAGTCCCCTTTTAAAATTGGAGCAGAGTAATTTGGGATAAAGGAGGAGCCCACGGGTCTCCTAGCACTGCTCTGCAGCTCAGTTCATGCATTTGTCCACACCAGCTGAGAAGTGTGTCACCAGTAATTAGTTACTATTAATAAAGCATAGAAGCTTGCAGGTGAATCACTTAATTTTCAGTCAGTTAGAGCTGATTCATAAGTGTTCCCATTCACTTGAAAGTATCCTTTGCTGTCTTTAGAAGGAAAGTGATGAATGACAATCAGTTCCAGGAACACCACTTAAACCTCTATTCTTCCATGGGAGCCTGTCTCATCTGTGAACTTACTTCATTCTTCTCTTTGAAGAGATTATAATTGTCAGGATGTGTCAGCATTCTCTTTATTTTTGTTCAGTTTCATTGATAAAGCTTCCCTTCCTCTCCTTGCCTTCTCATCTTTGCTTTT
>NW_006408648.1:6964334-6970631 GCF_000296735.1 Chrysochloris asiatica | reverse complement strand
ATTCATCCTCAAAGGGCTGCTTTCAGGGGACCAGACAGGTGAAAGTCCAATGGAGCAAGATCAGGACTATGGGGAGGATGCTTTTGTACCTCAAAATGAAGTTTTATCAGTGTCAGCAGTGTGGGCAGAGGTGTGCAGACATGCATTATCATGCAAAATTACAATGCCCTTGGATAGCAGTCCTCTGCATTTAATTTGATGTTTAGATCTTTTTCCTGATAGTGTTCCAATACTGGCCCTTGAGAATCTCTGAAAACTGTAAGCATCAATTTTCCAGTTGATGGCTGATTTTTGAGTGATTTCATTCCATACTCTGCTGTTTACTCTTAGGCTCATAGTGACGAATCCATGTCTCATCACCAATAACAATTTTTTTAAAAGAAACTTTTACCTTCCTTTGCATATCAGTCCAAATTTTGTTTGCAGAAGTACAAACGCTTCTGTTTACGCTCTTTCATGAATTGTTTCGGTACCCATCTCGTACAAGTTTTTCAAAACCTAAGTTTGTCGTGGATTATTTCATAGGCAAAGTCATGGCTGATTTGCAAATGATTTGCCACAGAATCTACTGTCACTCATCTATTCAACAGAACCATTCACATGCACGCATTCAGCATGCATTGTCATCAGTTGTGGACATGGATGGGTATTTTAATATAACTAGAGTGTGGATCATTTTTGACTCATCCTCATACAACAGAACAAAATACTGCCAGGTTCAGTGTCATCCTCACATTATTATGTTTGAGTCCATTGTTGCGGTCATTGTATCACTCCATCTCCTAGAGGGTCTTTCTCTTTTTCACTGACCTTTTGCTTTACCAAGCATGACATCTCCAGATTCCTTCTAATAACATGCCCAAGGTATGTGAGATGATGTCTTGCTATCTTTGCTTTTAAGGAGCATTCTAGCTGTCATTCTTCCAAGAGAGATTGGTTTATTTTTCTGGCAGTCCATGGTATATTCACTATTCTTTGCAATCTATCATTTAAAGGTATAAATTATCCTTTGGTCTTTCTTATTAATTAGTCATCTTTTGCATACATATGAGATAAATGAAAAATATGGTTTGGATCAGGTGCACCTCAGTCCTCAAAGTAACATCTTTACTGTTTAACACTGTAAAGCCATTCTTTTGCAGTAGATATGCCCAATGCAATATGTCATTTGATTTCTGGACTGCTGCTTCCATGGGTGTTGATTATGGATCCAAATAACAATAAGTCCTTGGTAGATTTAAATTTTTTCTGTTTGCATCATGTTGCTTATTGGTCCCATTGTGAAGATTTCTGTTTTCTTTCTGTTGAGGTATAATCCATGCTAAAGGCTGTGGTACTCCATCAATAAGAGCTTAAATCCTCTTTGCTTCCAGGTTGTTAATAAGCCTTCCTCTAATCCTAATGTCATGTTCCTCTCCATATAGTCCAGTTCTTGGATTATTTGCTCAGCATGCAGACTGGGTAGGTGTAATAAAAGATACAACCCTAATACACACCTTTCCTGAATTTAGACCATGCAGTATTTCCTTGTTCTATTCAAACAACTGCCTTTTGGTCTATTTACAGCTTCCATATGAGTACAACTAAGTATTCTAGAATTTCCATTCTTTACAATGTTACCCATAATTTTTCATAATCCACACAGTTGAATGCCTTTATATAGTAAATAAAACACAAGCAAACATCTTTCAGGTTAGCTCTGCTTTTAGCCAAAATCCATCTGACATCAGCAATGATATGTCTTATTCCTTGTCCTTTCCTGGAGTCCTGGCGTGGCGCTGTAGGATAAGCACTGGACAGCAAAGTCAATTTGAACTACAAGGTGTCGGTTCAAATCCACCAGCTGTTCCTTGGAAATCCTATACTGGGTTGCTTTGAGTCTGAATAGACTCCATGGCACTTAACAACAACAATGTCCTCTTCTGAATCCTGCTTGAATTCCTGGCAGTTTCCTGCTGAGGTATTGTTGCAATCATTTTTTAATTATCTTCAGCAAAATTTTAATTTTGAGTGATAGTATAATAAGCACTGAACTGTCGATTACAAGGTAGGCAGTTGGAGCCCACCAGCCACTCCACAGGAGAAAGATGAGTCTTTCTACCCCCGCAAAGATGCATAACCTTGGAAACCCTACACAGGATTGCTATGAGTTGAAACCAACTCAATGACACCTAACAATAATAAAAATAATATTGTTTAATAATATCCACACTCTTAGATTTGAACTGCTGATCTTGTGGTTAGCAGTCCAGCTCACAATCCACTATGCTACCAGGACTTCTTTGTAAATTCCTGTTGTTGTTGTTAAGTGCTGTTGATTTGGTTCTGATTCATAGCAACCCTGTATAGGGTTTCTGAGGAGCGGCCTGTAAGTTTGAACTGATGACCTTGAGGTTCACACCAACCTTGTGGTTCAGTGCTTATCCTACAGTGCCATACCAGGACTCCTTGTAAATTCCTGGTGGTTGGTGGTTGGTGGTTGGTGGTTATGTGCCACGGAGTCGGTTCCAATTCGTACAGACTCTGTATAGGGTTTCCAAGGTTGTAAATCTTTATGGGAGCAGAAAGCCTCATCGATCTCCTGCGGAACAGCTGGTAGTTTTGGACCGCTGACCGTGAGATTAGCAGCCCAACTTGTAACCACTATGCTACCAGAGCTTCTTTGGAAATTCTTAGAGCCTTGTTTTTCTTCAATGCCTTCAGTACAGTGTGGACTTCTTCTTTTCATACCATTGATTCTTGATCATATGCTACCTGCAGAAATGGTTGAATGTTGACCAATTATTTTTGGTACAGTGACTCTATGTATTCCTTCCATCTTCTTTGGATGCTTCCTGCATTGTTCAATATTTTGCCCATTGTTGTTGTTGTTGTTAACTGCAGTCGAGTCAGTTGCGACTCATAGCAACCCTGTATAAGGTTTCTGAGGAGCGGCTGGTGTGTTTGAACTACTGACCTTGTTTGTGATCCAGTGCATTATTCTGCAGCACCACACCAGAACTCAAACTCAAGGTTTGAGTTTTTTTCTCAGTTCATTCAGCTTGAGAAATGCTGGGTGTGTTCTTCCATTTTGCTATTCTAACTCAGATCTTTGCACAGTTCATTATAATACTTTGTCTTCTTGAGGCCTTTGAAATCTTTGTTCAGCTAGTTTATTGTTTAAAGAAGTACATGCATCATGGGTGATATTGTTTATTTTATAAGCTATTCAATTATTTGGCTAAGCTATGACATTCAGCAATAGCTTCAGTCCAAATTGTTTGAGGTTGATAGTCTCAGGGGGTTCCTCATGTCCCTATCAGTTCAGTAGGTTTGACCTTTCTTTAAGAATTTGCATTTTATTCTGTGTTTTCCTCCCATTCTATCCAGGACCTTCTATTGTGTTCCTGATCAGAATTATTGATAGTGGTAACCAGCATCATCTAGTTGTTCTGGTTTCAGAAGAGGTCATGGTTCACTTGGGCTATTAGTGCTGTGGATTAGTTTCTTTGAGTTTTTGGTTTCCTTCATTCTCTCTTGTTTCAGATGTGAAGAGACCAATAAATGTATCTTAGGTGGCTGCTCATAAGCTTTTAAGACCCAAGATACTACTCACCAAACTAGGATGTAGAACATTATCTTTACAAATTATGATGAAGCCACCCCCCAAGACTATGGTCCTAAACGTTTTACCCTGTAAACCAATCCCCTGAGTTGTTTGGACATGTCTAGGGAGTCTCCATAACTGCATCTGTTATGTGCTTTGCTGTATATACAGATATATATGCAGCACATACAAACATATATTTGCATCCTGGTGTGGCCCTGTGAGATAAAGCACTGAACCACAAGGTTGGTTTAAACCACAGGGTTGGTGGTTCAAACTCTCCAACTACTCCCTGAAATAAAGGGTCACTATAAGTCAGAACCAACTCGACAGCACTTAACAACAATAGTTATGTCTGGAGTCCTGGTATAGTGCTGTAGGATAAGCACTGGACCTAAAGGTCAGTTTGAACCATAAGGTTGGTGGTTCCAACCCACCAGCTGCTCCTTGGAAACCATACACAGGGTCATTATGAGTCAGAATTGTCTGGCTAACACTTAACAACAACAGCATAGTTATGCCTATACATGCATGTGCGTTTACTTGCATATATATGCCTTCTTATACTCCACGGAATTTAACAAGAACAACAATACACATATGTGCATACATAACTATCTATGTAACCACACACACATTTTTTGGTTGTTGCAAAATTGGATGTGTATGGCACATACCGTGATTGTCCCTTTTTCTTGTGTATTTCTGGGTGTCTTTATTTACCTTGGTCAGGTGTGCTGACTTTACCCATATTTGGTATTGCCTTCCCCATCATCAAAAATAACAAGTGTCTACTATCTAGATTCTCTCTTCTTTTCCTTCCCATCCCTGGTAAACATCAAGGAATATTACTTTCTGTGGGTGTATCTATTGACATTTTATAATAGTGGGACCTTATCATATTTGCCCTTTTGTGATTCAGCATAATGCCCTCCAGATGTATCCATGTCATAAAATGTTTCTCAAACTCTTTATTAGTCTTTATAGTTGCATTCATTAATGAATTTCTAGCATTATGCATATCTTTTTATTAGTTTGTGTAGACTTTTGGTGGGATCATCTGAAAATAGGGTTGCATTATGACTTTTCTGGGCCATAAGCACTTTGCCTGGATCTCTTGCTCTGTAAAAAATAATATATTTTTTAGATTTCCTTGGCTGTAATATTTTTGAATATGTACTCTCTGTTATAACTGGTTTATTTACTTATTTTCTTCTTCTTCTTTTTCTTTTTTCTTTTAAACTCTCTTCCCTGTTATCCAAGTTAACCTGGTATAGTGCTATATGATAATGCACTGGGCCAAAGATGAACCTGAACCACTAGTTGGTAATTCAGACTCACCAGCTATTCATCCGAAACCCTATACAAGATTGCTATGAATCTGAACCAACTCAATTTCACTTAACAACAACTACTAACATAACTTCTTAGATGTATATGTCTCCCAAGACTGTATCTTCCTTGCTTACCTCTGTCTTGATTTGATGACACTAGAACTAAAACAGAATGCTTTTAGCATGAAAATCTCTTCTTCATTTTTAACTACAGTTTCATACAACCACCACTCGTCTGTCAGTTTGTCGTACTGTGTTAGTTTGCATGTTGCTCTGACACCATGGAAGCTATGACATTTGAAATACCAGCATTTGAAATACCAGTAGGGTCATCCGTGGTGGACAGATTTCAGCTGAGCTTTTGGATGAAGACACACTAGGAAGAAGGAGAGATGCACTACTTTCAAATATTTAATTATTGAAAACCTTATGAATAGCAATGGAACACTGTCAGCACCAAAATATTGAATACTGAAACATGGTGAAAAGCACAAGATTATTGTCAGATATAGTGCTGGAAGATGAGACCTTCAGGTTGAAAGACACTCAAAATACAACTAGGGAAGAGTAGCTTCCTCAAAGTCGTTTCAACCGGGATAACACGAATGAAGTAAAGACTGTGGGACCTTCATTTGCTGATGGGGCACAATTCAAAATGAAGAGAAACAGCTGTAAACATCCATTAATAATGGGAACATGTAATGTACAAAGTATGAATATAGAAAAATTGGAAATTGTGAAAAATGAAATGAAACGCATAAACATCAATGTCCTAGGCATTAATGAGCTGAAATGAACTGGTATTGGCTGTTTTGAATCTAATAATCACATGGTTTATTATGCCCAGAATGACAAATGGAAGAGGAATGGAGTCACATTCATTATAAAAAAAAAAAAATGTCAAGATCTATCTTGAAATACAATGCTGTCTGTGATAGGATAATACCCATACACGTATAAGGAAGACCAGAATGATGTAGCACTGTGGGTTAATGTGTTGGACTGCAAGGTCAGTTTGCAACCTCAAAACCTGCAGCTCAAGCTCACCAGTTGCTCCTCAGAAACCCTATACAGGGTTGCTATGGGTCAGAGCTGACTTGTTGGCACTTAACAGCAACAACAACAACAACACAAGGAAGATCAGTTAATACCACTAGTATTCAAATTTATGCATCAACCACTAAAGCCAATGAGGATGAAATGATAGAATCCTATGAACTTCTTCATTGGCTCTTGTTCATATGGTATCTCTTGAAATGGTTGAACATTAACCATTTCCTTTTGGACAAGAGCCAATGATACTCAGGGAGGAAGTCCAAAGTGCATTGAAAGAAGTGGCAAAGAACAAGGCACCAGGAATTGATGGAATAAAAATTG
>NW_006408648.1:6953955-6957888 GCF_000296735.1 Chrysochloris asiatica | reverse complement strand
TTTTTACTGAGTCTTTGGGGTTTTCTACATATAAAATCATATCGTTTGCAATTAGAGAGAGTTTTACTTCCTCTTTGCCAATTTGAATGCCTTTAATTTCCCTGTCTTGCCATATAGCTCTTGCTAAGACTTCCAACACAATATTGAATAGGAGTGGTGACAAAGGGCATCCTTGTCTGGTCCCTGTTCACAGAAGGAAGGCTTTCAGTTTCTCTCCATTGAGAGTAATGTAGGCAGTTGGTTTTTCCTTTATATTTTTTTCCTTCAAAAAATATATGCAATACATTTGTTTTACTTGTTAAATCACAATAGGTGTTTGAAATCCTTTCTGAAATATGACACAGAAAAATTACATGCATACAACAAGTATGTAATTTTTTTTTTTAAGTTTGTATTGGGAATTATGCTATAAAATACATGGGAGAACACCAGGTTTGCATTCATCCTATTGTATTTTTTTTCACTGCAATGATTACAATCTCTTCCATGCATCATCAAACAACCAAAGGGTACACCCTGCAAACCTGTCCTCCAGCCATCAGCACACAGCCCTTCTGCCTCCCTTAGTCCAGAGTTCCCAGCTGCTCTATCTCTGCACATCATTATTGCTTTCTGGTGTTATTCCTTCTCTGGGTAGGGTCCCGCACTCCACTCTTCTCACTTGATGGTCCCAGGGACCTCCGCTCCTGGCCTGCAAAATCAACTACTCCCCTTCTTTTGTTACAAAACATTTACCTTTACATTTCCAACCCTCACAGTCAGTCCTGATAGCAATTATTCACTATTGTACCACAAGAGACTTATCCCCATCTTCTTTCATCAGCCCCGTCCCAACAGATTGGAAAACACTCAATGGAGAGTCTCCTTCCCCTGCCCCCTCTGAAACTAGGCTCCCTCTTGAAAGCTCAACATGTATATCATTTTTGTAAAAACATGCCTCTTCCTGAAAATTGTCTCTTTTAGATTAAAGCAAAGAGATGACCCAAATTTTCTCAATGAGAAATACCATGGTCTCCAATTACCTCTGAAGAGGCAGAACTCACAGGGTCATTACTCAGTGTTCATGTTTTCATTGAGGTCATTTTCTTCTTACAGGCACTACGGTAGTGAAGAGTGCTACGGGAACAACTTCGGAGACCTCAACAGAACTGCTGAGTACTGTGGACAGTAAATCGAACAAAGAAACAGCAACTTTCACACATTCTTCTGTGTCAAGGGAATTGACAACCTCAATTTTAAAGACCACTAGGGGTCCAAATACAAGTAGCACAGACTCAACTGAATCATATGTATCAATAACTCATTCAACTTTAACAAGCACAGAAAAATCTCAGACTGACAGCTCACCTTCATCCATGCCTGACACAGTCACAATAGGTACACCTTCAACTCCTTCATCCGCACCAAGTGGACAAACGTCTACTGCGAGTGTTTCTCAAGAAAAACCCACCCCAGGTGGAATATCAACTGTTGTTATGGCCAAAGGGACTTCAGTAGACCGATCAGTTTCTTTCACTAACACTCTTATAGCCACATCCCTTGACATCTCAACATCAGACAGCACAATCCTTCTTTCCACACTTGTCCCTAATAACATCTCAACTCAAGAAACAGAGCCATACACAGTAAGCACTAGTCAATCCCTACCAATAAATTCAGTCTCTGTGGTGACCAATACGACGACAATATTTATGCCATCTTCTCCATCCACACATCATGAACATACTGCAACAGGAAGTGTTTCTCAGAATCTGTCTCCCTCAGGTGAAACAGCAATCTCTACCACATCAACCTCCAGTGACAGTTATCCAACTCAAAGGACAACAGAACCCCTGACAACTGCAGGGACGTCAATCACTACTCAAAAAAACACAGGAGAACAAATAGACTCTGGCATTTCTACAGCAGACAGCACATTATTACAAACCACACATCTCCTTACTAGCCTCTTGGACCAGGCAACATCAGCTGATTCACAGAAGACAAAATATCCCATCACAGAATTTATCCCCAAATCTCAAACTAGCCATTCAGTGTCCCCTACAACTGAAAATAATGAAATAGTAACTTTATTGTCTCCTTCATTTACCCCAACTAGACATTCATCTTCAGAAAATGTTTCTCAAGTTATAACCAGCTCAGATGAAACAACATTAACATTTTCAAAGACTCAACAGACTCAGAGCATGGAGACCCCTGGACAACCTCACACCAGCACAGCAGCCTCCCCAGCATCAGACGATCTCAAACTAGCTCCATCACAAGAATGACAACACCGCCTTCCTCACCCTCCCCAAGTGTACACAATCCTACAGACAGTGTCTCTCAAGAGACATCTTCTTCAGGTGGAACAACTGACTCATCCCTTTCCAGTTTCAGCCACACAGCTTTGGCTACATCAGAGTTACTGACAGCCTCCACAAGCAACACAGGGAAAACCTCACAAACTGTAAACGGAAGCTTTCCTTCAGTGACTTCTACAGTCTCAATGACAACTGGACTAGAAGGGCAATCAACACCCTCTACTGCCACCCCTACTCAGGAGACATCAGCACTTTCACAAACCCTCTGGACTCAGAGCACTGAGACCACTGGAAGATCTCAAGCCGGCATCATAACAAGAGTAACAACACCACCAGTTCCACCCTCCCCAAGTGAACACATTCCGACAGAGACTGTTTCCCAGAAGACAACTACTTCAAGTGAAACAACCACTTCAGGCCCTACCAGTGGTAGTCACACATCTCCAATGGCATCTTCAATAGACATGACTCTAGGAAACACAAGGGAAGCATCACTATCTATAACTACGAGCTTTCCTCCAGTCACTTCTAAAGTTTCAACAGCCTGGTGGTCAGGTGTGCAATCAACACCAATCTCTTTCAGCTCTTCAAATCAGAAAACATCAGCAGTATCCCAGACACACCAGAGTGAAGGCACAGAGTTCACCAGAGGGACTCTAGCCAAAAGCTCAAGTTCTGCAAGTATGTCTCAGGAGATTTTCACTGCACGTGAAACAACAACATTCCCTTCTTTATCCTCCAGGGATACCCACACAACTCAATCACAAACAAAACTACCACCAATGCTAACTGGGAATACCACAACAGTCATTGACATAGAAACCTCATCTACTGCTACAACTGCGGCTATTCTCAGAGGTAGCACTGTGGTATCAACAATAGGGAAAACAGAAGAGCCAAACCAACAGTCCTCTGTCAGTACCTCATCTCTAGAAACAACACAGACAGTTTCCCTGACACCAAGAACACAAATCACAAAGACCACAGAACAGTATCATGTCAGCAACGCAAGCTCCAGTGTGACTCACACAATACAAACATTAACATCAGTAACTCCTTCATCCATACAAACAGGATTCGTATCTCAACACTCTATAACACCAGGACCAACAAAGCATTCCACAAGAATCCTAACCAGCACTTACACTAAGAAACCATCAACAGTTTCTCAGATAGGTCACACTCATGGCTCACATTCCACCCAAGAATCTCAAACCATGAATTCCATTTCACCAATGACAGACAATCTCAAGAAAGTCACAATTCCAACTTCTTTCTTCAAGTCAAGTGGGCCTTCTCCCTCAGTACCAATTCTTCAGGATACATCAGAAGCAAGTGAAGCAACAACTCTAACCTCAGCACACTCCAGGGACAGCCACACAAGCCAGGTAAAAACAGAATCAACCAGTCCTGACACCACTCAGCAATCACTGGGTGGCTTACATCCCACCCAAGAATCCCACACCACGAGTTCAGTTTCCTCTTTGACTGACAACATCCGGACAGTCAGAACTCCAACTTTTTCCTTTAAGCCAAGTGAGATTTTACCATCAGTAACAGTTCTTGAGAATACACCAGCCACAAGTGAAGTAACCCTCACCCCAGGACACTCCAATGACAGTCATACAAC
>NW_006408648.1:6933687-6948486 GCF_000296735.1 Chrysochloris asiatica | reverse complement strand
ATTCCCCTGAAACAGTCACTTCAGGTAAGCTCACAAGCATCTCATTAAGTCCTTCCCGTGACAACTACATAGCTTAGTGGTCAATGGAGTCATTGTCCTCTCAACCCAATCCTGTCATGCCCCAAGGAACCATGGGAAATGTATCTCTTCTTGACACCAGCACCATTTTACCCAATATTTCTGAGGCCTCAACAACAGAAGGATCAGCGAGACTGTTCATCCCCATCTCCTCTAACCCCTGTCCTTAGGAGACTTCAGCCATTTTCTAGATGGTTCAGATTCCAAGGACAATCACCTTCAAATGATCTGAAAGTCTCACTTCAGTCTCTCAGGTGACTGACATCTCAAAAGTCACCAGTCTACCTCTTTTCCCTGTACTTAATGGAGACACTCCTCCTGAATCTTTTACCCACACCCTGTCTTGTTCCTCTTCCATAATTTTGTCCCTGTTCATAGTCACGAAGTTCTCCCTATACATCCTAACTCTTATTGTCATTTCACCAATGACAATATCACTACAGTGGACATTCAATTAATAGGTGGTCCTAGAGTCCTGGTATGGCACTGTGGGTTAGTGTGCCAGACTGCAAAGCCATTTGAACTACAAGGTCAGTGGCTCAAGCTCACCAGCCACTCCTTGGAGACTCTATACAGGGTCATTATGGGTCAGAATCAACTTGATGGCACTAACAACAACATTACTACTCCTTAACAAACCCACCCACACCTCGTCTTCCTCTGTGGACCTATGAAATACACTCACTTCTCATTGTCTTGTGCAACTTTTCAAAAAATATCCTCCACTACTAACCCCACAGGAGTCCTGGTGTGGTGTTGTAGGATAACCCCTTGACTGCTAAATGAAAGGTCAGTGGTTCAAACCCACTAGTCATTCCTTGGAAAACCTACACAGGTTTTCATGATGAGTTGGAACTGACTTGAAGGCACTTAACAACAACAATAACAACAGCAATTGATCCCAGAAGAAAATCAACGAAATTAAATTCAAATCCTAGAAGCACAGTTGGATCCATGCCCAGTTATCATTTTTACTTCCATTCACCTCACTGGTCAAGACCACTCTTGATTCTTCTTAAGCACCTCAATAGTCTCAGGATCTGTTTTTACTTTACAGTCTTCCGCTAACTTTGTTCTTTCTGAATCCACTCCTAATTATAGAAGAACACTCAGACAATGTCAAGTTTCTAAATTTCAAGATTTTTCATTCTGTCAATTATTACCTGCTGCTACAATCACTTGGCGCTCCACCACTGTATTCACAGATCAGACCACGTCTCTGGCTGATGTCATTACTTCCTTGACTGCCACTGCTTCCTCAGGTTTGACTATGAAGACTGAGACACCTGGTCTATGGAACTCCAGAGTGTGGTTGAGAAAGAACAGCAAATTAGTGCTACTAGGCTAGGTGTGAGGTCAAGTCTACAACAAATCCAATGGGATTGGGGGTGGGGATGACAGCCTTTCCATCTTCTCTGTCCCAGCAGAAAACTATTCATAGGGAGTGGTTTGGTTGTGACCCTGCCCTGCAACCACAGGACAGAGACGAAGGTTTCTAGCTGTCTCTTTCTGCTCCTGAATTCTTTCCAACTCTTTGACCATAAGATCCACTCCTGTCTTCTCTCCTTACATACCCAGGGATAATGACAACCTCATCAAGGACAAACAGTGGGAGAAGCACAGCAACAACACTACCAAAAACAGCCTTCCAGACCCTCACAACTTCTATTACCAGCACATCTATAGTCATCCACTCATCTCCCCCAGTCCCTATCAAGCCCGATAAAGGTGAGTGATGTCATAGAACTGGGACTTCTCCACCCTGGAACTGAGTTAGATGAGGAAGTTATGGATGTAGTAACTGGGTTGGATCCAATCCACGAAACTAGTATTGAATGTATCAATGAGGGCCTGTGTGGAAGCACAGGATTTTCAGCTTGTGGGTGTCTCCACTGCTGTATCTGGGCCATGGGAAGTCTAATTGTTAACCATATCCATTTATGAGGGTGAGGTAACTAAATGTTTAGTCTCTGTCTGCTTGCTACCAGGTTCTGCCCTCCCATGTTGTTGGTGGTCGTGGTGGAGTACCATAGAGGCAGTTCTGACTCATAGTGACTGTCAATAGGGTTTCCGAGGCTATAAATCTTTGTTACTGTTGTTGTAAAGTGCCATCGAGTTGGTTCCAACACATAGTAACCCTATATACAGTTTTTAAGGAGCAGCTAGTAAGCTTAAAACACCAATCTTGCAGTTCAAAGCAACTTTGTAGTCCAGCACATTAACCTACAGTGCCACACCAGGACTCCGGAAACAGAAAGTCTCATCTTTCTCCTGCAGAATGGTAGGTAGTTTCGAACTGCCAACCTTGAATTTAGCAACCCAACTTGTAACCATTATGCTTCTTGTCCTCCCATGTTAGAAGAATCTTATCAGAGTCGCTGGGTAGTGCAAATGTTTGCATACTCAGATACCAATCAAAAAGTTAGCTGTTCAAATCTACCTAGTGGCACCTCAGAAGAAAGATCTGGCATCCTATTTCCAAAAAAATACAACCATTGAAAACTCTGTGATGTGCAGTTATACTACGACATACATGGGATCACCATGAGTTGAAATCAACTGAATGGCAAAGGGGCTAGGGACTAGTGAGATAGTATCAAAGCTAGGGATTGAGGGTCTGCTTTGTACATGGCATTGGACTAGAGCGAGAAAGGATCAAGGTGCCATCCTTGTCCTCAAGAAGCTCACAGTTTAGCTCAAGAGATAGATCAATAAAAAGATCATTACTATAAATAATTATTAGAACCTTGACAAGTACAGTTCAAAAGACCAGGTATTAGGCACACTCAATAGCAGACACTGAGGAGAGATGAAGGTGCATTAAGGTGAAACAAAGGCTTCTCAGTAAGAGTAAACAGAATCTAGGGGAGGGGAGCAGTCTAGGCAAGGACTCAGGAGCAAAGGTATGGAAGTGGAAAATAACCCCATAGTATTGCAAGGGGTGGAGATCCCCAAAGCATTTGAGGTTGTAGGAAGTGAAGATGGGGAGTGATAAGAAGTAACGTTGATGGGAATCAAGGAGAACATTTGCATTCTAGGAAGGGTACTGTGGTGGTGTCCCTGGCTTTAACTGGGAGCAAATGGTTAAACACTTGACTTTTAGTTGAAAGGTTGGTGGTTCCAAGTCACCCAGAAGCACCTCAGAACTGTTTTTTAAAGACCTTGAAAACCCTATGAACCAGTTCTACTCTGCACACATGGGTTTGTCATGAGTCAGAATCCACTTGATGACGACTAACAGCAACACTCTAATAGCTGGTGTAGGGTGAAATTGCAGGGGGTGAGTGAAGAGGCCAGGAGAACAGTGTGAGAGTTAGTGCAGTCTACCAAGTAAGACCTAGTGAGAGTCCGAATGGGCCCTTGGCAGTGGGTATAGAGAGGCATACATAGGACAAGGTTTCTCAAACTGGACCAGCCATGGCCCAATTTGGCAAATTCTAGAAGTCTTCAAATTTATCTAGAGAAATACCATCTAAGGATACAAATATTTTACAAAAAGGGCTTTCAATAATGAATTTTCACTGCACCAGAGAATTTTTATGGCGCTGTGGGTTAATACGCCAGACTGCAAAACCATTTGAACTGCAAAGTTGGCAGTTCAAGCTCACCAGTGCTCCTCAGAAACCCTGTACAGGATTGCTATGGGTCGGAATCAACTCGACGGCACTTAACAACAAGAACCCTTAAAAGAATTGTGACTACCAGAAAAGATGTAAAATAATTGGCAATCTGACAGCAGGACCTGTTTTTCTGCACACCGGAGTTGAAGTTCTCAAAGTTGAGAGTACCAATTTTGAGAGTAAAATGAAGACATAGATGTGAGTGGTGAGGAGAAAGAGAAGTCCTGAATGGCTCCCAGTTAGAACCTGCTAGGACCACTGGGATAATCAAGGATAAGAATGGAGGAGTGGCTTAGGGGAAGCTCTCTGGAGATTTCTTTCAGCCCTAAAGAAGATCAAGTCCCCTGAAGATTTCCTATGTCTCTTTGTACTGCCCAGGTGTTTCCCTCTTTCCCTATGGGTTGAGTGTTCAAGACCAGAAGTTTGTCAAGAGGACTGTGGACTTCACCTCACTGCTCTTCAAGCCCAAGATTGGGTTCCCATTTGGTTCCTCTCTCCGGGATTCCCTCTACGTGAGTGCCACACTGCAGCCCAAGCTCTAGAGCCCTATTTCTCTCTCCTGCTCTTGTGTCTCTTGGAAAAAACTGAAGAGAGAATGGAAGCACCACTTATAGGCCCCTACTGTGTTCCTGATACTGGTTCAATTGGCTTTCCCAATCTTCTTTTATGTCAGGGTGCTAGCTGAGGATAACAGCTCACTTGTAGGCAAAAGTGTCTTTACCCAACAAAACGATCTCTATTGTTTTCACTAGGCTTTTTTTATCAGTAGCAAGCTATACTTGGAAAACAGGACTGTTTTATATTATTGCATTTCCTATAAAGATGTCCTAGATCAAGTACCTCATGTCCCCTGGGGAAGGGTGGAAACAATCCTAATGCCTCTTGCTCTCCACAAGGGGAGGCTTAGCCAGGACACACTATGATAGAAGACCAAACAGCAATGGGGTGAGGGTAGAAATCTGATGTGGCACTTCAAGATGGAACTTAGGGAATTTGCTAAGAAGGTTGACTGTGTGAAGGACTGGTCTAGAGTTGGGTGTGTGTAGGAGGGCTGTCTACCACTGAAGTAGAACAATGTATACAGTGTTGAAGGAGTTAGGACATGAATACTGTCAGGATAATGAAGAGGTTATGATACAAAGGGATTCTTCCTGAAGGCAAGAAGGTGGACTAGATGGCATCCCAGTGTTCATTGACATCTCTGACACTTGGAGGCCACATTCTGGAGCTAGCCCCAGATTAGGAAGTTTCCTCCCTGTCTCCCTCCCTAAATGCTAATGAGAAGACCCCTGTGCTCAGTTCACAGATAATGGCCAGATCATTTTCCCTGAGTCTGACAACCAGGTTTTCTCCTACCCCAACCCACCCAGTAGAGGCTTCACAGGCTGGGAGTCTGTGGCTCTGGTGGCTCCATTTTGGGATGATGCTGATTTCTCCAGCCACCGAGGAACCATATTTTACCAGGTAAGCTATTCAAAGCCTGGCATTGGAACACTGGGGAACTCCCAGAAACCAGTAAGGAATGACAAAGGGAATGTGTCAGGTGCTAATACTGCCAGAGCCTGGGCTCAGGGTGGGCAGGGTACCACCACCCTAAATGTGTGTATGAGAAGAAGGGCTGGACCTGATGGTGTAGGGGGCATGGAGGGAGCAGATATGAAATGTTAAACTGTCAGAGGCTCAGGAATATCCTCATAAGAAGACCTGCAGATGGCAGGAATGGGTTGGTAATTCAATATTTGATTGTAAAATAATGTTGTAGGGACTTTATCCTACCCAGTCTGAGTCCACTCAGGACCACCCCCTATGCTCCTGAGATTGGTCTATAAGTTCAGTGAGTGAAAGAACTAATAAAGCCATTGCCTGCAAATGTGGATTGTGTGCTTGACACGGAGAAGGCACTGTAGAGGGTCCAAAGGTGGAGATACATGTGTCTGTCCTCCAGAGGCCTCCAGAAGAACACAGGAGGTAAAGTAGTTCCCGGTATCTGAGTCCGTTTGTGGGATAAGATCCAGAGGAGTACAACACCGGCAGTGGCTGGAATTTCAGGGCCTGGACCCACCATTTCATATATTCCCAAGCTTCTTGGCAGTCAAAACTCGAACTGATTTTAAGGTCAGAAATGCTAATCGTGAAAATGCAGGACTGAAAGAGGGAAAGGTGGGCCATATGAGTAGACGGAGGTGAGTGAGATCATCATGCAGAAAGTAGGGACCTCTTGGGGTTGTTGGGTGGGGCTCTCATGCCCTTGGCCTTCCTTACCTGCCTTCCTTTTCTAGGAATATAAGACATTCTATGACGAATACAATCCACTAGTCCGGCAGGTGGAGTCTTGGATTGAAAAGTTTGCAAACACCTGGTACTACAAAGCCAGGTGGACCCTAAAAGTCACCTGGGTCAATGTTCCTGCCTATCCTGCCCACTGGACCTCCGGGGTGAGTAAACAGAGGGGCAGCTCCCTGTGTGCCCTCTGCAGATCAGCCGTCCTAGAGTCCCAGGCAGGGGACACTCTTTGAAAATTCTCTCTGACTTGAGAGTTTGTTAAGTGCAACCACCACCAATATGCTTAGCACTTGCTACAGCCCACTTACTACAGCCCACTTGCTACAGCCCACACTTACACTGTCTCAGTATTGTTGTTAAGTGCCATCAAGTCAGTTGCGATTCATAGCAACCCTGTAGAGGGTTTCCAAGGAGTGGCTGGGGAGTTTGAACCACCAACTTTGTGGTCCTAACTGATCTTTCAATCCAGTGCTTAATCCCAAAGCACTACCCCAAGAGTCCTATCTCAGTGTAGGAGGTATTATCAGATGAAAACAGGAAATGGAATTTTGTATGTCAAAAATGACTGTCTATTGGCAGTTTTCTGTGGTCCAACCTGATATTACTATCCAGGTTATGATTTTAGAGATGAGAAAGGTGACAGTTAGAGGGGTTAAGCAATTTGCTTAAGGTCACGCAACTAATAAATGACAAAGTCAGGCCTGAAACCAAAGTTCTTCTGACTCCAAATTCTAGCTCTTAACCACAGTGCCACCCAATGGAAGTGGAGCACACCACACAATCTCTTTTGTCTTCCCTCAGGGACTCACAAATCTTGCAGTCACAATATTCTTCCTCCTATCTGGTCCAAAGTCATTCATTTCTTCATTCATCAAAAATGTGTAGATTACTTACTTTATACAAAGCACCAGGGTAGGTCCTGCCTTCAGAGAACCTTCAATCTCACCTGCCACATGCTTACTCTTATATCATTCAGGTGGAGATATCTATCCCCAAGGAAACTAATTAAACCTCTCTGGGCTCTTTAATGTCTTGGCTAACTCTCAGATTCTTGGAGTTTTCTTTCACAAACCGTCTTTTAACTTGATCACAATTCAGAGCCTTTTATCTCTTCTCCTTGGAAATAACTCACAAAGAAGACAAAGCCACCATGTTAGGTTCTTTGACACCCAGGGGAAAAGCTGTCCTGAACTTGTTCTGGGTAGGCTAGGACCAGTGATGTGTGTACTGAGGCAGTGGTGTGGGTGTGTGGTGAGGCATCAGGATGGAAACCCTAGATCTCTCACAGACATCCCTATGTTTGTCTCCAACCAACCCCTAGACCAATACCTACCAGGCCATTCTCTCCACGGATGGGAGCAAGTCTTACGCCTTATTTCTCTATCAAAGTGGTGGCATGCAGTGGGATGCTGCCCAGCGCCCTGGCAACTCAGTCCTCATAGGCTTCTCCAGGTAGGAGGGGGCTTCTCCAGGTAAGGTTACTAGTATGAAGTGAGACAGAGCAGTGTTAAACACACACGTCCATCCTTGAAGAGGAGACATTCTTGCTGGTATGTTTGACTCACACTCACTCTGTTTCCTACTGGAGTCACACACTGTGCTGTTTGAAATTAAAATAAAAACAACCAATTGTTTTTGAGTTGACCCAAATCAACTCTGACCCCATGTGTGTCAGAGTAGAACTGTGGGCTTTTAATAGCTGGTTATTTATTTATTTAGGCAAGTAGGTTGCAAGACCTTTTTCCTAAGGTGCCTCTGAGTGGACTTGGACCTCCAACCTTTAGATTAGCAACCAAGTACATTGTTTGTACCACCCAGGGACTCCTTTTCAAATACAAGATCCCTATTTTCCTTGTCCTTGTCTTTCCTTTCTCAACGAACTACAAACTATATCTTAACTCATATGTATTACTCTGCAATGTCCCCCTTTAGTAATATTAACAAAACAACAGAATTGTGGTCTAGCCCTGCCAGCCCTGTCACCACCCCTGGAACCAATCCTCATGCACTGGAATAATTCTCAACTTGGACTTCCCTAGTTTCCACAGACATTAGTTGATCTCTGTTGACTTCTCAAATATATTTAAAACACCAAGCCACCAACTCAAAGCCATTGTCATCAAGTTATTTCCAAGTCATAGTGACCCTATTGTTGTTGTTGTTAGGTGCCATCAAGTCGGTACAGACCCATAATGACCTTATGCACAGCAGAACAAAACACTGCCCGATCCTGGGCCAACCTCATTACTGTTGCCACACTTGAGTCCAACGATGCTGCCACTTGGCCAATCCATCTCATTGGGAGTCTTCCTCTTCTTCTCTGACCCTCCATCTTATCAAATATGATATCCTTCTCCAGTGACTGGTCCCTCCTGACAATATGTCCAAAGTATGAGAGACGAAGGGAGAGTAGACTTTCCACATAGGGTTTCCAAGACTATAATCTTTACAAGAGCCTACTGCCACGTCTTTCTCTCACGGAGTAGCTGATGGGTTGAGATCGCCAACTTTTCAGTTAGTTTCTGAGCGCTTAACCACTGTGCCACTGTTGTTGTTGTTAAGTACCATCGAGTCAGTTCAGATTCATAGCTACCCTATATAGGGTTTCCGAAGAGCAGTTGGTGAGCTTGAACCACCGACCTTGCAGTTCAAATGGCTTTGCAGTCTGTCACATTAACCCACAGCACCAACTGTGCCACTAGGGTTCCTTAAATATAAATACAACAACAACAACAGCAACAAGAGTTAGGAAGGGAGAAACCAGGAATTTCAATTCAAATATCTGAGTCTTTCAAAATCAGTCTGAGAATTAACCACTCACTCAGGGGCACCCAACAGCTTAGGTGGGTCAGGGAGGATAGGAAAAGTAGAAGGACAGGGCTGTAGAAGGGTGTAATGTGGGTTTCCATGTCTGGAAGTCGTTCAGTATGGAACCCAACTCTTCTCAACTGTAGTGTCTTCAGCTGCTGGCATGTGGCAATAAGTTGTGAAGGGGTCACATGTAATCATTGCTGTGAATGGTTGTCTCCGATATCAGAGTTGCCACTGTAATTACACTGCTTTCACTTGCATTGTGATGTGCTCTGGAAAGAAAGAAATGAAATTATTCATCCAGCTAGGAATTTCACACCATCCTGAGTATTTCCCAAGAAAGGTGTCACCTATTGTACCAGAGGGCAGAAAAGACTGGGGATCAGACTGAGGTTGGAGACTGTCCCTCCAGGTTCTCATCCTTCCTAGAGTGATGGTTTGAATACTGAGGATGGTGATGGTGTGGTAGTGGTGGCAGTTCCCATTTATTGGGTCCTCACTCTGTTCTGAGGGATTTACAAATGTTATTTCATTAATCCTTGTAATACCATGAGGTTAATGCTAGCAGATCCCTTTTACACAGATAAGAAAACTAAGAATCATAGAGGTAAAATAGTTTGCTCATAGTAACCAAGATAGTTTAAGTGCTAGAATCAGGAGTTGAATCTCTGACTGCCTAACTCCAGAGACCAGGTCTTAGCCATCACAACATACTATACTTTACAGAGTCTCCTCCTTAAAACTATTGCCAGGGAGTCAACTTTGACTCAGCAACGCCATGTGTGTCAGAGTGGAACTGTACTTTATCGGGTTTTCAATGCATGTTTTTTCTGAAGTAGATTACCAGGCCTTTCTTTTGAGATTCTTCTCAGTCAGTGGTGGGGAATCTTTTTTCTGCCAAGTGCAATCTGGATGTTTATAACACTATTTACAGGCCATACAAAGTTATCAACTTAAAAATTAGCCTATGTGGCACTGTGGGTTAACATGTGCCACACTGCAAAGCTGTTTGAACTGCAACATTGGCAGTTCAAGCTCACCAGTCGTTCCTCAGAAATCCTATACAGGGTCACTATGGGTCGGAACCTACTCAACGATATTTAACAACAACAATGTGAGATGACTGGAACTTCTGCCTTGGTAAAGCTAGGACAAATGATTTCATCCACAGGCTGGTGTCCCCCACCCCTGCTCTAGATGGACTCAAACCTCAACCTTTAGGTTAGCTGCCAAGCACATTAACCATCTGCAGCACCCATGGACACCTGTCAATCCTTAGTTTAATGAAAACCAATAAAGGAGGCCTGAACTCTTGGTTGTTTTGCATCCCTGTTTAATGACTGAGTGGAACTTTCCATTTCTTGCAATTAACAGCCAGATGTAGAATGAGTTGGAGCCTCCCCTTTCCTATCTCATCCATCTCTTCTCTTGCTTATTACTAGACTCAGTGATTCTGACTGGCTGATCAGCCAACAAACTGACTGAATGATTGATCAGCTGATGACTAGCTAGACTAAGGGACGGAGTGAGGGAGTAAAGGAAGGAAAGTAGGAAGGAAGGAAGGGATTGTTGGCTGGAAGAGAATTTATTCAATGTGAGTGACAGAGACCTGAGATTTTTTTCCTTTGCCTGCAGTGGAGATGGCTATTTCCAAAACAGCCCACTGACATCCCGGCCTGTGTGGGAGAAGTATCGCCCAGACCAATTCCTGAATTTCAACTCAGGTAAAGGCACCACCTTCTCTGATGTGAACTAGTCTGAAGTACTTTTTTGTCTTCCACTCCATATGACATGGCAGGCCTAGAGGGCAATCGCCTAGCATCTTCACCATTTCTAAGAATGGCACCAACACAGTCCAATCTCCCAATGGTAAAACTGGGAGTTGGCAATCACCAGAGAATGGAACTACTTTTAGCACCCTCAGACATAGTACAGTAGGCAAGTCTGCTGCACAAGACCTTTCTAAAGTACTGAGAGCAAAGATGTCAGGCCTAAGGGGCGCCTGACCCAAGCCATGGTATTTTCAATAACCTCATATGTATGCGAAAGCTGGATAGTGAATAAAGAAGACCATAAAAGAATTGATGCTTTTGAGTTGTGATGTTGGAGGAGAATATTGAAAGTGCCATGGGCTGCCAAAAGAACCAGTAGATCCATTATGGAAGAAGTGCAGCTAGAGTGCTCCCTGGAGGCCAAGATGGCCAAACTTTGTCTCTCATATTTCGGACATACTGTTAGGAGGGACCAGTCACTGGAGAAGGATATCATGTTTGGTAAGGTGGAGGGTCAGAGAAAAAGAGGAAGACCCCCAATGAGATGGATTGGCCAAATGGCAGCATTGATGGACTCAAGCATGGCAACAGTAGTGAGATTGGTCCAGGATCGGGCAGTGTTTTGCTCTGCTGTGCATAAGGTCGCTATGAGTCGGTACTGACTCGATGGCACCTAACAACAACAACAGCAATTGCAGGCTACATATTCTGCCTGGATTGAGCCAACCCCAAATGATCTCACCATAAGGGACCATATCCTAGAACTGATGATGGAAATACTTTGGGAGGTGGGATGTGAATGGACAGTTAGGGCAATACAGAATCCTGTCCCAGAGCTGAGATAAGAACCCAGTTGAGATACCTTAAGGAAATCTGCCAAGGAATTCTAAGGAGCCCTGGCATCACAGCAGATTACAAGCTGGGCTGCTAACCACAAGATCAGCAGTTCCAATCTACCAGTCACTCCATGAGAGAAAGATACTCCCATAAAGATTTACAGCTTTGGAAACCCTATACAGGGTCACTATACATCAGAACTGACTCCATGGCATACAACCACTACCACCACCACCACCACCAAGGAGTTCTAGAGGTCTGATACTAATTTGTTTAATAGTAAGTTAGTACATACTGTATGCTGGACACTATGCTAAGAGCCATGGTTATATAAAAAAAGAAAAATGGCCCACCAAGTTTACTAATGACCAAAGACCAGAGAATTGTGGGATAACAACAAGAACATCTTACAGCAAGAAAGCAAAATGCCATTAAGAAGAAAAGAAAGAAGGAAAAGGCCAAAATGGATGTCAGAAGAGACTTGGAAACTTGCTCTCCAACATAGAGATGCAAAAGCAAATGGAAAGAATGAGGAGGTAAAAAAGATGACCAGAAAATTACAAAGGACATCTCGAGGAGACAAAGTCAAGCATTATAATGAAATGTGCAAAGACCTGGAGTTAGAATACCAAAAGGGAAGAACATGCTTGGCATTTCTCAAGTGGAAAGAACTGAAGAAAAAACTCAACTTGCAATATTGAAGGATTCTATGGACAAAATTTTGAATGATGCAGAAAGCATCAAAAGAAAATGGAAGGGAGACACAGAGTCACTGTGCCAAAGAGAAATGGACAATGTTCAACCATTTCAAGAGGAAGCATAAGATCAAGAGCCAATGGTTTTAAAGGAAAAAGTCCAAGATGCACTGAAGGCATTGGCAAAGAACAAAGCTACTCGGTGAACTGATTGGAAGAGATCCATATTTGTGCCCATTCCAAATAGAGGTGACTCAACGAAATGCGGAAATCATCAAATACTACCATCAATATCACATGCAAGTAAGATTTTGCTGAAGATAATTAAAAGGTGGCTACAATAGCACATTGACAGGGAACTGCCAGAAACTGAAGGTGGATTCAGAAGAGGATGTGAAACTAGGGTTATCATTGCTGATGTCAGATGGATCTTGACTGAAAGCAAAGAATACTAAAAAGATGTTTGCCTATGCTTTGTTGGCTGTTCAAGGGTTTCCGACTGTGTAGATTATGACAATCTATGGATAACATTGCAAAGAATGGGTATTCCAGAATACTTAATTGTGTTCATGAAGAGCCTGCACATAGACCAGTTGTTTGGATGGAGCAAGGCATAGGCAGTCATTTGAATGGAACAAGGGAACACTGAATAGTTAAATATCAGGAAAGGTGTGCTCCAGGATTGTATTCTTCTTTTTTTTGGATACTTTTTATTGTCAGTTGAGTGAAGGTTTACAGAACACAACATCATACAGAGCACATTACATTACTGTATTTCACATCAATGATCGCAATCCCCTCCATGTAACAGCAGTTATCCCACTTCCTCCCTACAGTTCTTATATCCATTCCATCCTTTCCAGCCCTTCTCAACTTTGTCCTTTGGTAAATGTTACCCTGTTGATCTTAAATGATGACCATACATTAATAGTGTTGTTGCCACCCCTTTTATAACAATTTAGCTCTTGGTTGAAAACTGGGCTACAAGGGTTAAGTTCCATTCTAGACCTGAAGGGTAGTTGCGGACCGTAGTCTCAGGTTCCTCCAGTCTCTTTCTGACCAGTAAGTCATAATCTTGAAATGTTTTTGTTTGTTTTTGAAACTTTTACTGTGAATTGAGTGAAGGTTTACAGAGCAAATCATCAGTTTTGCATTTAACAAATCATACGCTTCATTTCATCTCAGTGATTGCAATCCCCTCCATGTAACAGCAGTTGTTCTGCTTCCTCCCTGTGGTTGTTGCTGTTTGTTAAGGTTAGTCATGTACAAATATCCTCTTTCAAACTCATGTTTGTGGGATACATATATATTTATATATATATATATAGTGTTGTATTCTTTCACTGTATTTATTCAATCTGTGTACTGAACAAAGAATCCAAGAAGCTGGATTGTATGGAAGAAGAACATGGCATCAAGATTGGAGGAAGGGGAGAACAAATAAGGTGGCAGATTGGGTGGAAGTGCAGTGAGGAGCTCCATCAGCAACAACACAGAATATTAAACCAAGCAGGCTCAGGGGATGGTCCCAGAACTCTGAAACATTTATAAAGAAATATTTAGAAATTTGGAAGGCTTACAGTCATTGGAATTTGTAGCAGAAGCAAGAAATCCAGTGCTTTCTAATCCAAGGCCTTCAGCTGCTTCCTGAACAGCCATCTTGGGTGAGACCAAACTGGGAAAGGATCAGAGCAGCCATGGATGCCAGACAGAACTGCGGAGATAAAGGTGTGGATATTCTTTTTTTCATATCTGTTTATTGGCCTCTCACTGCCTGCGCACCTCCATTCTGGTGACTAGAGGGGCTGTCTGAGCGAGTGGATGCCCCACCCCCACCCCAGAGGGTTCTATTACACATGTGCACAGATCTACTCAAAATTTAAAGGGACAATTTCCACTTAAAACCAAATGGCAGTGCAAAACAGCCACAGCTGGCCCTGAACTGTTTATCACTAGGAAAAAGGCCTGAATGGGGATTGTGGAGCAGGACAGGCAGACTAAAAAGGAAACAGACTGCAAATTACATCCTGAATTACATCATAGCAATCAACAGTGGCACCTTAAAGTTTTTTCAGGAAGAAGAGTGAAAAGGAAAGTCCATCTCCTGATCACATCTACCTGGAGGCAATCAGAAAACATAAAAAGTACCAAAACACACACCCATCTAAGTTTTATGGCAACAGCTAACCACTGAATATGCCCAAATAATAGAAACAGATGACCATATCAGCAAACATCCAGAAGCAAGATAAAGTGACTGAGACAAATGAGCTGGAGGTAGACCTACACACCATACTGGAAGGAGGGCAGGATTTGGAAATGCCTGAGAAGGAATTCCGAAAACAGATTATAAAATGTTTCAAAATACTTTACAATGGAGT
This sequence comes from Chrysochloris asiatica, assembly GCF_000296735.1. Taxonomy (NCBI): domain Eukaryota; kingdom Metazoa; phylum Chordata; class Mammalia; order Afrosoricida; family Chrysochloridae; genus Chrysochloris; species Chrysochloris asiatica. The sequence goes on along the minus strand of NW_006408648.1, from coordinate 6,934,009 downwards.
TGAGAAAAAAAAGGAAGAATTCAGGAAAGTGCTATAGGAACAATCAAATAAGATAGATACAGCACTGGAAACAAATCAAAACCTACAGAAAGAGATTAATAATAGAATATCAAAATGGACAATACACTGAAAGGGCAAAGGAGTAGAATTGAAGAGATGGAAACCAGAACTAGTGAGCTAGAAGATAAATCTCTCAATACCACTAATATAGAAGAGCAAACAGAAAAAAGGATAAAAAAAATCTGAAGAAGGTCTAAGATTCATGTTGGACAACATGAAGAGGAATAACTTAAGAATTATTGGCATTCCAGAACAAGAAGAA
>NW_006408648.1:6927887-6930467 GCF_000296735.1 Chrysochloris asiatica | reverse complement strand
CTCACTCCTGAACTAATAAAATAACATTGTGATAAATGGAGAAAAGACTGAAGTTGTCAAGAACTTCATTTTGCTCAGAGCAACCATCAACACTCATGGAAGCAGTAGTTAAGGAATCAAAGGATGTATTGCATTAAGCAAATCTGCTGCATAAGACCTATTTAAAGTGTTGAAGAGCAAAGATGTCAGGGTATTTTTAATAGCCTCATATGCATGTGAAAGTTGGACACTGAATAAAGAAGACTAGAAGAATTGATGCATTTGAGTTGGGTACAGGTGAGGCCTCCCTGAGCTATATGTGTCCCAGGTTTTGTCTAAGATCCAAACTCTGGGGATTTTTGGAGCTCATGGCAAAGGAGTTTGGGGGAGAAATCACTATCAGTCTGTATTGGGTCAAGCCATCTCTGGTGAAAGAGCAGCCCAGAGATGGGAAAATGAGGTATGAAGGTGCATTTCTGAGTTTAACTTGTCCCAAAAGCTAAAACTGAGCCTGTGGTCTAGGTCCTGTGATAATTCCTTCTTCTCTTACTCCCCTAGGCCTCCGGGGACTGCAGATCTATACACTACATAGAGAAGAAAGGCCCAACTACCGTCTCAAGTGTCTGCAATGGTTGAAAAGACAACCTCAATGGCCCAGCTGGGGCTGGCACCAGATCTCCTGCCCTTGCTCCTGGCAGCAAGGCCGATGGGACTTACGATTCCAGCCCACCAACATAGGTGACTCTTTTAGTCTCTTGGGGCATCCCCACTACTCCCACATAAATCCACCACCCGTCATCCTCTTGAGTAATACCTTACGGGCCCTTTATGAGGCGCCCTCGGCCCCTACCCAGAATCCCTGCACATGCCCCTCATCCTTGCCCCACTAAACTCTGACCTGAATATTTCTGGACTTGTTGCAGGCTGGTGGGGCAGCAGCAGGCAACTGTGCAGCTTCTCCTCCTGGCGAGGGGGCGTGTGCTGCAGTTATGGGCCTTGGGGAGAGTTTCTGGAAGGCTGGAGAGTGCCGAGTCCTTGGCAGTTTGGTATGTGTGTCCACAAAGACCTCAGGCCTACCGTCTGGAAAGCCCACTGCTCTTACCAGCCAGAACAGCCCTGAATATCACACCAAAATAAGCTTCCTATTCTCATTCTTTCCTAGCTCCTTTCCCTCTTGGGGCCCCAGTTGTCCAATCTGGAAAGTTTGGAAGCTCCCTGTGTCCCTTCTGGCTCTGGGAATTTATGACTGGGTGCCCTCTTACTCCATCTCTATTTTGTCCTGTAGCCCCAGCCCAGAGAGGAAACATCTTTCTAGGGAAAAAGATGTTAATCCCCATCCTTTTGCATCATCCAGATTAGCAGACTGTTTGGAGGAAAATTTAGAGTTAGCTACTCCCAGAGATCTTGAAAAGGAGCTACAGTGAACAGGATCATGTGTGTTGTGGGCCAGGGGCGCTCTCCCATTCTTCTCCTCCTACCACGTATCCCCCAACAACCTGGCCAGAATATGTTGAGACTTAGCCTGGCCTGAGTATGTTGAGACTTGCTGCAGTCTGGTGCAGCTTCTCCTTTAGCATGTGCTACTTAATTCCTAGACCATGTGCTGCCCTCCTTCCCATTCCGACAGCTTTGAGAGGAAAGGAACTCAGCACACATTCTTCAAAAAAGGAACTTCCTTTAGCTCCTACCTACCATGTGTCAGGACCTCTGGTGCACAATGGTTTATACAACAACCCTTCAAGGGGGACAGTAACTAGTTAGATCAATCACTTCAGGTCACTGAGCATGGCAGGATTTAAATAGAGGTGTGCTTGATTCCAAAGCCATGCTATTAATACCACATCTTCCAGCTGAGTTCTCTACTTCCTCTATCGCCTCAACATGCTGCATTTTTCCATAGACCAGGAACTGGAGTCGAAGAGCTGGTGTTGCCACTGGAATGACAAGCCCTTCTTCTGCACCTTGTACAAGCAAAGGCAGCCCCGTGTCAGTTGTGCTGGATACAGGCCCCCACGACCAGGTGAGGCAGAGAATCTGGAGATGAGTAGCATCTTGCCTCTGGAACATGAGGATGGACCATGGAAGGACTAGCTTTTGGACCAGAGTAATAGCCACAGGGAAGATGGAGTTGCTCCCAGTGTGGTGCCCATGGCAAATAGATTAGTGTTGCTGTTGTTAAGTATTGTTGTTATGTGCCATGGAGTAGGATCCGACTAGTAGCGACCCTGTACAGGGTTTCTGAGGCTGTAAATCTTTACAGGACCAGAAAGCTTCATCTTCCTCCCACAGAACTGCTGACCTTGTGGTTTGCAGCCCAATTCATAACCACTACACTACAGGTTTGGTAAATGGGGTTGGGGAAGAAGTGAGAGTGGTGGGTGGAGAAATATTGCATAGACATGAGTGCAATTGTTGTTGTTGTTGTTGTTGTTGTTGTTAAGTACCGTGGAGTCAGTTCTGACTCATAGTGACCCTGCACAGGGTTTCCGAGGCTGCAAATCTTTACAGGAGCAGAAAGTCTCAACTTTCTCTTATGAAACAGCTGGTAGTTTTGAACTACTGACTTTAAGGTTAGCAGCCCAATTCATAACCATTATGATG
>NW_006408648.1:6923968-6927682 GCF_000296735.1 Chrysochloris asiatica | reverse complement strand
AAGGGGCACAAAAGTGCTAGAGGACTTCTGGGGGAGGATTCCATACTCTATGAATATTTTCCCAGATTTGAGTCTAACGACAAATGCCCTTCCTAGGGAGTAAGGGAGGCAGGGGACATCTCAGCCTGTATGAAAGCTGGACGATGAAAAAGGAAGACAGAAAAATTGATGCATTCAAACTGTGGTGTTGGTGAAGAATATTGAATATACTGTGAACTACGAAAGGAGCAAATAAACAGTCTTTGAAGAAATACAGTCAGATTCCTCCTTAGAATCAAGGATGACAAGACGTTGGCTTGCTTACTTTGGACATGTAATCAGGAAAAGACCAGCCACTAGAAAAGGACATTATGGTTGGTAGAGGGTGAGTGAAAATAAGGAAACCCTTCAGTGAATGGTATCGGCATACTAGTACAACAATGGACTCAAACATCATGGCCTCACTATGATGGTGTAGGACCAGTCAAGTTTTGTTCTCCTGTACATAAAGTCATCCTGTATTGGAGCTGACCCAATGGCAACTAACAACAACCACCACCCCTGGTTTCTTACGCCATTCTGTTGTTATTAAATGCCATTAAATCAATTCCAACTCATAGCAACGCTATGCACAACAGAACAAAACCCAACCTGGTACTGTGCCATCCTCACAATTGTTATGTTTGAACCCATGGCTGCTGACACTGTGCTGATCTATCTCTTTGGAGGTCATCCTCTTTTTCATTGACCCTCTACTTTACCAAGCATGATGTCCTCCTTCAGGGACTGGTCCTTCCTGACAACATGTTCAAAGTATGAGAGACAAAGTCTTGCCATCCTTGCTTCTGAGGAGCATTCTAACTGTACTTCTTCCAAGACAGTTTTTTTTTGTGTGTTGTTCTTTTGGCAGTCCATGGTACTTTCAATATTCTTTGCCAACACCATAATCTGAATGCATCAATTCTTCTATAGTCTTTCTTATTCATTGTCTAACTTTCACATGCTTATAAGGCAATTGAAAGCACTATGGATTAGATCAGACCCAGGAACCCTGGTATCAAAGAGGGTTATGTATTAGACTGCTAACCACAAGGTCAGCAGTTTGAATCCACCAGCCACTCCACAGGAGAAAGATGAGGCCTTCTGACACTGTAAAGATTTACAACCTCAGAAATCCTATACAAAGGCTCTATGAGTCGGAACCAACTTGATGACACACAGCAGTAATAGCATCAGGTCAGACCCATTTGAGTACTGAAAGTGACATCTTTGGTCGTTAACACTTTAAAGAGGTCATTTGAAGCAAATTTACCAAATGCAGTATGTCATTTTATTTCTTGACTGCTGCTTCCATGTACATTGATTGTGGATCCAAGCAGAGTGAAATCTTAGGCAACTTTAATATTTTCTCCATTTATCATGATATTATTTATTAGTCCAGTTGTAAGGATTTTCATTTTCTTTACACTGAGGTGTAATCCATACTGAAGGCTGTAGTCTTTGATCTTCATCAGCAAGTGCTTCAATTCCTCTTTGTTTTCAGCAAGCAAGGTTTCTTATGGCTTCTACCAATCCTGATGCCACGTTTTTCTTCATATAGTTCAATTTCTCAGATTATTTGCTCAGCATACAGATTGAATGAGTATGGTGGAAGAATACAACCTTGAAGCATACTTTTCCAGATTTTAAACCATTCAATTTATCCACTTGTTCCATTCTGACTCTTGGTCTATATACAGGTTTCTCATGAGCACAATTGAGGGTTCTGGAATTCCCATTGTTTGCAATGTTATTCATAACTTGTTATGATCCACACAGTTGAATGTCTTTGTATAGTCAATAAAAACACAAGTAAACATATTTCTGTTATTCTCTCCTTCCAGCCAAGATCTATCTGATGTCAGCTATGCTATCCATATTTCCACAGCCTCATCAAATTGTAGCAAAATTTGCTTCCTGTATAAAATTTCTTTTTCTTCCTCTAGTCAAGTTCTGATCAGCAAGTCATGCAAGCGAGGTCAAATGGGTACTATCTGCAAGTTTAGGCGTTCTTGCATTGATGACTCCCATGTGGAATAGCATCTTTGTTCTTGTAACAGCCAAACATGCTGCTTTTTTATTTATTTATTTTTTAACTGCTGGTCTTTCTTTCTTGAAATATCTTCTGTTCTTCTAGTCACTCAGGGTTGGTGTCTGCATGTCCTTTCAAGTGGGAATGTCCTATCTCAGATGACTCTGGATGGGGTTTAGGATTCCACCTAAGTCCCCATACTCTACAAAGGCTTAACAAGAAGGCTATTTTACTGGGAAAATTCTAGCACCCCTTTTAGGTATTCCAATCAGTTATAGACTGAAGACGGGCTTACAAGTTTTCTGTAATCATGTTCCCCGATATTCCTTTCTATCCCCCTCAAATGTCTATTTTACAATAGTAGGCAAGGGACATCAATCCACAAGACAGTCAAGCACCTTAACATTGTTTCCCTTCTTTCACCCATTCAGACTATATCTCGATCCCTGTATTACAGAACCCTGTTATTCCAAGTTTGAGCACACATCGCTATTTACCTCTGTCTCATTAAGCGCATGTAAACCTATCTATTTGTTCCCCTATCTTCCTTGTTCTTCGCTCCCTCCCCCTTCTTGTGTATTGCCCTCCCCTTCCATGTATATTGCCCTTCCTATCACCCAGGCTATGGAGTCCTGGTGTGGTGCTGTGGGCTAATGCATCAGACTGCAAAACCGTTTGAACTGCAAGGTTCAAGCTCACCAGCTGCTCCTCGGAAACCCTATACAGGGTTGCTGTGGGTTGGAACCGACTCAGCGGCACATAACAACAACAACAAGAATCACCCAAGCTATGATGTGACTATTCCCTAACCTGCACCTTATTGTTCTCTCCCTTCCATCCCTGGTAACCATCAAAGAATTTTTTTCTTTTAATATAGAAATCTTTTCTTAAGCTTTTACAATAATCGTCTTAAGCAATATTTGTCCTTTTGTGACTGGCAAATTTCACACAGCACAATGTCTTTAAAGTTCATCCATGTTATGAGGTATTTTGCTGCTTCATTGTTATTCTGCAAGGTAGCATAGTATTCCATTGTGTGTATGTGCCAAAGTTTGTTTATCCATTCTTCCACTTAGGCTGTCTCTATCTTTTTGCTATTGTGAACAGTGCTGCGATAAACATGGTTGTGCATGTATCTACTTGTGTTCTGGCTCGTGTTTCTTATGAACATATTCCAAGTAGAAGAATTGCTGGATCATAAGATATTTCTATTTCCAACTTTCTGAGGAAGCATCATAACAATTCCCAAAGTGGTTGAGTCATTTTATAGTCCCACCAGCAATGGAGGAGGATCCCAGTCTCTCCACACTCTCGCCAGCATTTGTTGTCCTCTGCATTTTTGAACTTCGCTGTTATTGCTGGTGTGAGATGATATCTCATTGTTTGTTTGTTGCTGTTTTTAAAGTTTTTATTGTGGATTGAGTAAAAGTTTACAGGGCAGATCATCAGTTTTACATTAAAAAAATCATACACCTTGTTTCAATACAATGATTATAATCCCCTCCATGTATCATTAGTTAGCAGTATTTCTATTCACTTTAGCTCTTTTTTTTTTTTTTTAATCAAAATCACTCAGGCATACATAATAATTAACACCACCAAAAGGCACATTCTGCAAGTATGCCTCCTGGATGCCATCTCCCAGTCCTTCTCTTCCCATGAAT
>NW_006408648.1:6899951-6923766 GCF_000296735.1 Chrysochloris asiatica | reverse complement strand
AACTATTCAGTGGGGACTCTTTCTTTCCCCACACACTCTCTTAAACTAAACTCCCTCTTGAAACCTTATAAGCCAGTCACTTCATGCCTTTATTGCCCCCTCATTTTAGGTAGCCAATGTCTAAGTTGCCCATCCCTATCTACCCTGTGTACTGAGGGGACAGCATTGATACTTGATGTGAAGACTCCTTCCCTCTCTGTTGGTATTTAGAGTTACTAGATGGCCAAACTTCGTCTCTCATACTTCAGACATATTGTTAGGAGGGACCAGTCACTAGAGAAGGATATCATATTTGGTAAGGTGGAGGGTCAGAGAAAAAGAGCACGACCCCCCAACGAGATGGATTGGCCAAGTGGCAGCATTGATGGACTCAAGCGTGGTAACAGTAGTGAAGTGTTGTGCATAAGGTTGCTATGAGTTGGTACCGACTCGATGGCACCTAACAACAACAACAACAACAACAACCTCCATGAGTATAAGTCAAGTCTATCAAATTGTAGAAATTTACTCTTGTCTCCTTTATCAAAAACTGTTTTGTTCTTTTTTTTTTTAATCTTCCTCTAGTTGAGCTCCAATCATCAAGCCATCGTGGCTAGGTCAAATGGGTACTAACTGCAACTTTGTGTATTCTTGTGTGTCTCCTCTCACTTCATATCAGCTGGATGCTTCACTCTCAGCTATAGCCTTTGTCCATGGGCTCAGGTGTCCCCAGGTCTCACCACACTTTGGACCAATCAGCCCTTCATCTTCTCTCTCTCATCTCCAGGTCAACGGGAGTCTGTGGAATGTGGTTGAAGTCAGCCCATTTCCTCACTTTTCCACTCACCAGTGGGCTAATGTGGTCGGCAGCAAGCTTACATGCCTGCTCATGTGTTCCCTTTGAGTTTCTGTCTTAGAGGGGGGTTTGTCCTGAAGGAACTTGATTGTTTGCCTTGATGTCCTCCCAGCAAATAAGAATAAGCAACTTGCTTATTCTTGTAGTAGCCAGTCATACTGCCATTTTTGTTTTGGGTTTTTCCTTGATGATATTTCTTTGAACCTGTATCTTCTGTCACTCTATTTGCTCCAGGCTGGTCTGCTTGTATTTTCTAGTGGAAATGTTCCACCTCAGAAGGTTCTGGATGGGGCTCAGGATTCCACCAAAGGTCCTATACACGGCAAAGACTCCTCAGGAGGCCTATTTCAGTGGGCAAGTCCTAGAACTCCTTTTAGGTATTCCAATCAGTTATAGGCTGAAGATAAGCTTACAAGCTTTCTGTTATCATGTTTCCCGACATTCTTTTTCATCCAACTCAAGTGTTTATTTTACAATAGTAGGCAATATCTTACAATATTCATAAGATAATCAAACATTTTAGTATTATTTCCCCTCTTCAAACTATGCCTTGATTCCTGTATCACAGAGTCCTGTTGTTCCAAGGTTGAGCATGCATCACTATTAACCTCTGTCCCATTTAGCCTATGCAAACCTGTCTCAGTGTTCCCCTATCTGCCTTGTTCTTCCATTCCCTCTCACTTCTTGTCTACTGCCCTACCCAACACCTGGACTATGATGTGTCTGCCCCTACCTTGTGCTCAACCATCACCTCCCTTCACCTCCCCCAAATCTCCCAACTCCAACCCCACCAGTAACCAACAAAGAAAAATATTTTTTTTTCATTTTAGTCTTATACAATATTTGTCCTTTTGTGACTGACTGATTTCACTCAGCATAATGTCCTCAAGGTTCATCCATGTTATGCGGTGGCTTGCAGCTTCCTTGTTATTCTTCAAGGTAGCATAGTATTCCATTGTGTGTATGTAGCACACTTTGTTTATCCGTTCTTCCATTGATGGGCACTTAGGCTGTCTCCATCTTTTTGCTGTTGTGAGTAGTACTGCTGTCAACATTGGTGTGCACGTATCTATTCGTTACAACTCGTATTTCTTGTGGATATATACCAAGTAGAGGAATTGCTGGATCATATGGTATTTCTATTTCCAACTTTCTGAGGAAGTGCCATACTGTTTTACAGAGTGTGTTGGACTGTTTTGCATTCCCACCAGCAATGTAGGAGGGTCCCAGTCTCTCCACATTCTCGCCAGCATTTATTATCCTTCACATTTTTTAACTTCACTGTTATTGCTGGTGTGAGATGATATTTCATTGTTGTTTTAATTTGCATCTCTACAATGGCTAATGGTTGTGAACATTTCTTCTTCTGTTTGTTGGCTGCCTGAATGTCTTCTTTGGTGAAGTGTCTGTTCGTGTCCCTGTGCCCATTTTTTAATTGGGTTACTTGTCTTTTTCTTGTAGCGGTGTTGTAATTCCCTATAGATTTTAGAAATAACTCCCTTGTCTGATATGTCATTGAAAAATATTTTTTCCCATTCTGTGGGCTCCCTTTTTACTCTTCTGGTGAAATCCTTCGATGCACATAAGTTTCTAATTTTTAGAACATCCCACTCATCTATCTTGTCTTCTTTTGTTTGTGTAATTTTCTCAGTGTTTCACAGTCTGTGTGTTCCCAGGATTTTGTTGTTGTTGTTAGGTGCCATCGAGTTGGTGCCAACTCATAGTGACATTATGCACAGCAGAACAATACACTGACTGATCCTGGGCCAACCTCACTATTGTTGCCACACTTGAGTCCATTGATTCTGCCACTTGGCCAATCCATCTTGCTAGGGGTCTTCCTCTTTTTCTCTGAACCTCCACCTTACCAAACATGATATCCCAGGATTGTTGTTGTTGTTAAGTGCCATCAAGTCGATTCCAACCCATAGCGACCCTGTATAGGGTTTCCAAGAAGCTAATGAGTTTAAACCACCAACCTTGCAGTTCAAATGACTTTCCAGTCTGACGCATTAGCCCACAGAGCCACACCAGGATTAGAGCCCTTAAATTTGTCCCTATTTTTTCATCGATGACCTTTATAATTCTGGGATTCACATTTAGGTCTTTAATTCATGTTGAGTTGGTCTTTGTATATGGCGTGAGGTAAAGGTCTTGTTTCAATCTTTTGCATATTGATTTCCAGTTCTGCCAGCACCATCTGTTGAAGAGACCATGTCTTCCCCACTCAATGTACTTTGGCCCTTTTCAAAGATCAGTTGGATGTATGTGGATGTGTTAATTTCTGGATTCTCAATTCTGTTCCATTGATCTATGTATCTTTCATTGTACCAGTACCATGCTGTTTTGACCACTGTGGCCATATAGTAAAATTTGAAATCGGGGAGTGAGAGGCCTTCTACTTTGCTCTTTTTCTTAAGCAGTCCTTTGTTTATCCTGGGTCTCTTTCCTTTCCATATAAAATTTGTAATTGTTTTTTCCATCTCTCTAAAGAATGTCATTGGAATCTGGATTTGGATTGAGTTATGTGTAGATTGCTTTGGGTAAGGTTTTCAGTGGCTAACATTAAAAAGTAGTCTACCTCTCCTTCTTCCTAGTCTATCTTAGTCTGTAAGCTTTGCTGAAACCTTGCCACATGGATGTCCTGGCTGGTATTTAAACTATGATAGCATAGCTTCCATAGTTATGGAATACATAAGCCAACAACACAGTACAATAAACAAACAAGTGGTGGATATCAATGTATTATCTTCTTTTTTCCAGCCTGGATGTTTGGAGACCCTCACATCACCACCTTCGATGGTGCAAACTATACCTTCAGTGGCCTAGGAGACTTCCTGCTGATCCGGGCCAAGAACAGAAATTCCTCCTTCCTTCTGCAGGGCCGCACTGCCCAGACTGGCATGGCCAAGGCCACCAACTTCATTGCCTTTGCTGCTCAGTACCACTCCATCAGGCTAGAACCTATCACAGTGAGTGAAGGAGCACCCACAACATCCCTGCACTACCCAAAGACAGCTCTCAGGGAACTTCAGTTGGAAATCAAGGTCCTGGAGAAAGGAGAGAACAGGAAGAGGAAAGGGAGAGAAAAAAGGGAAAGGAGAAGGAAGGGTACACTGTATTAATAATGTAGTAGCTTTGAGCACACCCTCTCTAGATAGCAGGGTTAGGATGGTGATTCCTTGTATTAGCTCTGTGACTTAGAAGAAATTACTTCTCAATGTCTCACATAAATAATATTACCTATCTCTCAGGGCTATTGTGAAGTTTAAATAAGATAATCAGAGAAATGTCTCATGCTAAACACTCTGTTGCTGTTGTTAAGTGCCATCGAGTTGATTCAGACTCATAGTGACCCTGTATAGAGTTTCCAAGGAGCAGCTAGGTGAGCTTGAACCGCTGACCTTGCAGTTCAAATGATTTTGCAGTCTGGTGCATTAACCCACAGTGCCACACCAGGACTCCAAACATTCAGTAGATGTTAGTAATCAGATCCTCATTGTCACATTCTGTCATTATCACACACTCATCTTCATCCAGGCTCAGGTTTTAGCCTCCTTTTAGGACTTCTGGACCCACCTATGGGTCAGACTTAGGCCTTCTCCAATTCCCTTCCAGGTTCAATGGCTTCTTGAGTCCAATGACAAAATCCACGTTCAGCTCAATAACAAGACTGTAACATTTGAGACCAACAATAAAGATGCAGATGGTAGGTTTGGATCAACAATCAGTCATCCTCTCCTGCTTTCCTGGGTTGGGGCTCAGTGGGCTGACCAGTGCCCTGGGAACTGTGTGTGTTGAAGTGTGGTGGTACCAGCATGGGGAACAGAGAAGAGGGGCTACAATCCCTGTCTTTCAGCATCTGTAACTGAGCAGTTCTTCGCCCTAGGAGCAGGGCATTAAATGTTCCTTTCTCATTTCTATCTTTCTTTCCAGTGTTGAGTCCTCTTCTTTTATAGTCCCCAGGAAGAAGGAGGTAGTGTGGGCCTGGGTGTGTCCTGCATGTTTGATTTAGGACCACTAGAGATGGCACCCTGAGGACATTCTAGAACTAGTGTCAGGGTTTCCTCTCTGCACTGACCTTGCAGGACAGCCAGGTCCTAGGCCTTCAGGATTCTTCTTCTCCTCTGCTGCTACTGCTTCTTCTCCTTTTTTTTGATAACAGCTTTATTGAAATATAGCTCACATACCATATACTTCACTTACTGAAAATAACAATTCAGTGGTTTTTTGTATACTGCATTCACAGATATGTGCATTCATCACTACAATTTTAGAACATTTTCCTCACCCTAGAAAGACACTCTGTATACTTTAGCTATCTCTCCCCAGCCCCCCTGCCTCTTCTTCCTCCTCTCCCCGACAAGACACCTATGGTTTATGCATCTTTCTCTCAATGTTCTAGGCCAAGAGATATTCAACACCACTGGAATCATATTAATCCACAACGGCTCCATGGTCTCAGCCAACTTTGACGGGACAGTGACCATCTCAGTGATAGCTGCCTCCAACATCCTCCATGCCTCTTCCAGCCTTCCAGAGGAGTATCAAAACCACACAGAGGGCCTCCTAGGTAAGAAGCAGGTCAGACCCTGCTTCTGAGGGAATGGCCAAAGCAGGTGCTCAGACCCCCACCTGGAGAGCAACTTCTTTGCTTGTTTGCCGGTGGAATTCTCAAGTTGGGTCCCTTTCATAGCCTACTTAGAGCTGACCCCATAAGGTACAGGGAAGGAAGAGGGGCTTCTCTCAACTATTTTGAGGTTCACTTCCTATCTTTCTCCTAAAACACCAGATTCCCAGCAGCCAAGTGAACATCTAAAATGGGCTGATGGCGGGGAGAGGGGAGATGGATAACTAGCCTTCCCCTTACTTGCCCCATATCTTTTCCTCTTTTCTCCTTGCTTTCCCACATTCCTTTGCTTCCTCCATTTCCTCCTTTATTTTCTTCCCCCCACCTCCTAAAGCAGGGGGGCTGGGTATACAGTCACAGACCTCTCCATAATCAGAGTAATGGCTCATGCTTGCGGGACTGAACCAAGAGCAGCTGAAACAGACAGAGGCATCCCAGACCTCCTCCTATCCCTCCTTAAATCTTGAGTATGACCTCTTGGGTTCTCCCAAGAAAGAGGAGAGCCACAAACCCAAGGTGACCAACCTCCCACTCTGTCTCTCAGGTGTCTGGAATGACAATCCGAATGATGATTTCAAGATGTCCAATGGCACCACCCTTCCCCTAGAGAGCTCTGAAGAGATGATTTTTCACTATGGAATGACCTGTAAGTCTAGACCTAAGTCTTCAGGGCAGATGGGGCAGAGGAAGGTCATGTGTCCCCCAAGAGAAGGGAGAGATGCTTCCTTCAAGCCTATAAGGCACCACCTCTGTAAGGGTCAAAAGGCCAGGATGAGACTGAGGAATGTGGTGCCACCCCAGATTTGTCCTTCTGAAGCCCCGTCCTACCTGCATCTCTCTACTTGGGAGAAAAGATGAAGAAAATGGGTGACCCTTCACTCACTGGACCAGAAGCTGAGAGCCAGTCTGTTCCTCCACCCCTCCCTCCCACTGCCCCATCATATAAAGTGAAGGTAGTGGGTAGAAACAGAAAAAATACAACTAGAGCCCTACCCCAGGTATCATTACCATCATGCCTCATGTGTTATAGGGGAAATCAATGGAACAAGTCTCCTTGGAAACAGGAATGACCAGCTGCCTTCCAACTTCACCCCTATCTTCTTTAAACAACTGAGCAATACTTCTTTGGATCAAAACTTGATCTCCCATTGTAATGAAGATACACAATGCATCTTCGACACTCTGGCCACACGCAACATGACTACTGGACAGCACACTAAGATGCTCTTTAGAAGATTCCAGGAGATTAACGCAACTCTCAGTAAGTGGCATGAAACTCAGAGACGTGTTTCCAGAGTTATGTAGCAAATTAGGAGCTCCACTTCCTTGATATTCCTTTTTTTCCCATTCATTTAACAGCTTCTTTTGCTCTTGTTAGTCCTCTGCTCAGACTCTTCCAGTGACTCCTCAGCTGACTTAGTCTTTGTGATGACTTTCAAGGTTCAGAATTCAAGCTTCTGCCCACTGCTTTCTGGACTTTTCTGCACCTCCTCACTGTTTTCACTTCTTTCTAGTTTCATTGGCTGCCTTGCCATTCTTCAGACATGGCAGGTTTACTCTCAACTCCAAACTTTGCATCTGCTGTTCTCTTTGCCAGGAATGCTCTTCCTTCAGAGAACCAAAGGTTCACTTGTTCACCTTCTTCAAGTCTTTATTTAAATGTTATCTTCTTAGTGAGGACTATTTTGGCTACCCGTGCTAAAATTTCACTCTCATTCACACTTTCTATTCACCTTCCTGCTTTATTTGTTCTCCTTAGCATTTGTCCTGGTGTGGTGCTGTAGGATCAGTATTGGACTGTGAACCACAAGGTTGCTATGAGTTGGAACTGACTTGATGGCACTTAACAACAACATTTTTACATGTATCTTTTTCTATCCTTCCTCACTCCCCTAAGACTCCCCTAAGACTATAAGCTCCACAAGAGCAGATATTTTTGTCTATTTTGTTCACTGATATATCATCGTTCCCTAGATCAGTGCCAACCACATAGTAGATGCTCAATAAATATTTGTTTAGCAATGAATGAATGAATAAACAATGAAATGGAAATTTCATTGGTTCCACAGTACAGAGTGTAGCTCTGTGGGTTAATGTGCTGGACTGCAAAGTCAGTTTGAGCCACAAGGTCAGTGGTTCAAACTCACCAGCCGCTCCTCAGAAACCCTACACTGGGTCATTGTGAGTCAGAACCAGCTCAGCGGTACTTAACAACAACAACCCAGTACAGAAACCAGTGAAAAACAGTTTACTCCCTCTTTATTTCCTGGTAAATGCAATATTACTTATCTAGATATTCCTTTCATGGTTTTCAGTCCTCTTCCAAAGGTAAGACTATGTGAATGCCTGAACAACCCTGCTGTCTGACTCAGTTTATGCCATGTCCAACATAGTCCAGGAAAGAACCTGAATTGTTGGAGTTATTGTTGTTGTTAGGTGCTGTTGAGTCAGTTCCAACTCACAGAGATGCTAAGGACTTAGCCATTGGACAATTCAATCCCAACCTGCCCTGTTAGGCATGAGAGCAGGTACAAAAAATAAATCCTGCTCCCTGTGATGGGTCACAGTCCTGGAAATGCTTCACACTGACTGGAGGCCTAGAGAAAGAGAAAGGAAGCTGGTAAGAATGAGAATATTCTACCTCAGACTCCAAGTTGTCTCTTTGTGTTTCAGATCAGTACCCTCCCTCAATCGAGGGTGAGCCAATGCTTACAGCCTACAAAGGGCAGACTAAGCTGTTTCAGTACTCTAGCAAGTCTGAGAACACCACATTCTCACTCAGAAACAACTCTACTGATTTCACACTCTTAGGTAAGAATGTTTGGCTGGGGAAGGAGGGGATGCGGTCAGTCAAGTTTTGGGCAATTTTATATCTATATCACTTGTGAAATTACTATCACTTACATTTGATATATGGGGCCAGCATTTCTTAGGAATGTTACGTATAATTCAAGTTGATACATCCCAGTGAATAGTAGTGAAGGATTTGTGGCAATTTGGTCAACTAGTTAGACTGACTGTAGATATATAACTAATTCAAGAAGCATTTAATCTTATTATAATAGTAGGGTCTTTATGTGATAGCCATATAATCAGAATAATCAAATGCAACAATAAACAAATACTCATTTTTAAACACTTTCATTTTTAAAGAATATAATGTGGACCAATATTTAAAGAAATACAAATGCCTTTGATATTTTCATTACTATTTTTGTGTGTTTGTTAACCATGCTTACCTAGCTTTGTCTCTCCTTGTTTGATTTTCTGTGCTGGGATCAAGCAAAGTTTCACTCCTCCTTCTCAGTAATGGTGTCAGTGGTCCCCAGGCCTGCACCTATGATCTAGGCCAAAGGGTGACGCTTTCCTTCTGTTGCCAGCACCAATTATCCTAGGTTCTCTGAGAAACTAAAGCCCTTTGATAAGCTTCTGAGTTCTGAACAACTCTCTGCCTCTATTTCTTTCTCTGTGCACAAGCAGAGATTGTCTGCATCCCTTTTGCTCCATGTGTCATCCTCTCAGATGAAAGATAGATGATTTTTCTTTTTTTTCTCTAGTAGATTCCTTTCCAGAAGAGTGAAGGCTAGAAGTTATTCTCATCTATTTCCTACTATCAGCTCCTTTCAACCTACTGTTTTAAGGAGGAGCCTTTCTTATTTTCTTGACATACAGCAAACAGATTTGACTAGAAGAGCATGCATATATGAGGGGGATTCAAAAAGTTCATGGAAAAATTCCATTATCTTTTAATTTCATTTTTCCACAACTTTTTGAAGCCCCCTCATGTATGTGAGTGTGTGGGTCCTGGTGTGGTGCTGTGGGTTAATGTGCTGGACTGCCAGGTCTGTTTGAAACACAAGGTCAGAGGTTCAAGCTCACCAGACATTCCTTGGAAATCCTATGCAGGTCACTATAAGTCAGAACCAATTTGATAGCACTTAACAAAAACAACAACAACATATATAGTATAGTGGGTCATGCATTGGGTTGCTAATCACAAGGCCAGCAGTGTGCATCCACCTCCATTCTATGGAAGAAAGATGAGGATTTCTACTCCCATAAAGATTTATAACCTTGAAAATCCTATACAGGATCACTATGAGTCAGGACCAACTCAACGGCACACCACATCACTTGTAAGTTTTTATTGTGAATTGAGTGATAGTTTACATAGGAGAACATCAGTTTTACATTCAGCTATCGTATTTCGTTTCATTGTAATGACTACAATCCCCTCCATGCATCATCAGTCAACAGTACCTGCCTCTATTCCCTCTAGTTTTTTTGTTTTTGTTTTTTTCTGATATACACCAAAACACTCAGGAATATACAGTCATCCAAACAACCAAAGGACACACTCAGCAAGCCTGCTCCCTGGCTGTCAGCACACAGCCCCCTCCCCTCTCATGAATCTAGAGTCCTCAGCTGCTCCATATCTCCATGTCATCATCTCTGCCTCCATCCCTGGCACTGCTGCTTCTCTGGATAGGAGCCCACATTCTACTCCTGCTCTTCTCCCTTGATGGTCCTAGGGTCCTCTGTTCTGGAATGTAAGACTAACTACTTCCCCCTTTTGCCAAAAAATTTATATATTTACAGTTGTGACACTCGCAATTAATCATGATGACAATTACTCACCATTGAGTCATAAGAATTTTAACCTCATCTCCTTTCACCAGACCCTTCTAGACATGATGAAAACTATTCAGTGGGGATTCTACCTTCCCCTGTACACTCTGAAACTAAATTCCCTCTTGAAATCTTGTAAGCCAGTCACTTTGTGCCTTTACAGCTCCCCCATTTTAGGTAGCCAATGTTTAAGTTGTCAATCCCTATAAACCCTGTGTACAGAGGGGATGGGAATGATCTTTGCTGTGATCAATACTTTCCCTCTTGGTTGGTATTTTAAGCTACTACATACAAAAGTGTAAGTCAATTTCATTAAATTATAGCTATTTACACTTATTTTCTTTATCAAAAAATATTTTTTTTATCTTCCTCTAGTCAAGTTCTGATCACCTAGCCATCAAAGCTAGGTTAAATAGGTACTTTCTGCAAGTTTGGAGATTCTTGTGCATCTCCCCTCACTTCATATCAGCTGGACACGTCACTGTCAACTCTAGCCCTCTGTGGCTATGTCCTTCTCCGTGGGCTCAGGAGTCCCCATGTCTCACCATACTTTGGACTAACCAGATCTCACCATACTTCAGGTTAATGGGAGTCTATGTATCATGATCGGACTCAGCCCACATCATCATTGCTGCTTTTCCCCCACTTCCACTCACCAGTAGACCAACATGGTCGCCAGCATGCTTACATGCCTGCTCATGTGTTCCCTTTGAGTTTCAGTCTTGGAAGAGGGTTTGTCCTGAAGGCACTTGATTGCTTGCCTTGATGACTCCCCAGTGAACTACTTGCTTCTTCTTATGGTAGCCAATCAAACTGCTGTTTTTGTTTGAGATTTTTCCTTGCTGGTCTTTCTTTCAAGAAGTATCTTCTGTTCCTCTAGCTGCTCCAGGCTGGTCTGCTTGTCTTTTCAAGCGAGAATTTCCCACCTCAGAAGGTTCTGGATGGGGATCAGCATTCCACCTAAGATCTTATACCCTACAAAAGCCGTGCAAGAAGTCTCTTTCACTGGGCATGTTCTAGCACACCTCTTATGTATTCCAGTCAGTTATAGGCTGAAGATAGCCTTACAAGCTTTCTATTATCATGCTTCTGGATATTCCTTTCTATTCCCCTCAAGTGTCTATTTAACAATAGTAAGCAAGGGAAACCAATATTCATAAGACAGTCAAGCATCTTAACATTGCTGTTGTTGTGTTGTTAAATGCCATCGAGTCAATTCCAACCCATAGTGACCCTGTATAGGGTTTCCAAGGAGCAGCCGGTGAGGTTAAACCACTGACCTTGCAGTTCAAATGACTTTGCAGTCTGATGTATTCGCCCACAGCGCCACACCAGGACTCCATTATTTCCCCTCTTTTACCCATTCAGACTATGCCTCAGTCCCTATATCACAGAGCCCTGTTGTTCCAAGGTTGTCCCATTTAGCCCATGCAAACCTGTCTCAGTGTTCCCCTACCTGTTCTTCCATCCCCCTCCCCCTTCTTTTATATTATCCTCCCAACACTCAAACTATGATGTGTCTATTCCCCACCCTATGATCCACCATCCCCTCCCTACCCTCCCCATCCGCCCACCCCACCTCCAGTAACAAACACACTTTTTTTTTTTTTCCTTTTAGTGTGGGTATCTTTTCTTAAGCTTTTACAATAATGGTCTTATACAATAGTTGTCCTTTTGTGACTGACTAATTTCACTCAGCATAATGTCTTCAAGGTTCATCCATGTTATGTGGTGGCTTACAGCTTCCTTGTTATTCTTCAAAGTAGCATAATATTCCATTGTGTGGTAGAATTTGTTTTTAATGTCATGTGACATTAATCATCTCAGCACGAGCAGTTCATCTCTCTAGTAAATTTTGTATGACAACAAAAAGTGATATCTTGCTTTTATCATGTATTTTTCATTGTGTTTAGTGCACTACTGTAAATAACACTATGGGACCCATATGAAGGGCCACTGGTGATGTTGGAAGTGTTCCAAGAAACAGATAAAAGTCATATTACAAGAAAAATAGTGTAATTGCCTAATATGTACCGTAGTTTGCGTTCTGCAACTGTAGTTGCCCACCATTTCAAGACAAATGAGTCCAGCATAAGAACAACCGTTTAAAAAGAAAGGAAAATTCATGAATCTGTCACTACAACTACATCTGTGTGTGCTTCATTATCTAGAGAAGCAAAACCAATGAAATATATATGTGTGTGTGTGTGTGTGTGTGTGTGTGTGGGTGGGTGGGTGGGTGTTGGTGTTGTGCCCTTGAGTCAGTTCTGACTCAGTGACCCTGTACAGAATTTTCAAGGATTAAATCTTCAAGGGAGCAGAAAGAATCATTTTTCTTCCTTGGAGCAGCTACCAGCTTGCACTTCAGCCCCTGTGGTCCATAGTCCAGTGTTTATCATATGGAGTCACCATGCTCCCATACCCAGTGTGTTGTTGTTATGTGCCGTGGAGTCGGTTCCAACTCATAGCAACCCTGTACAGGGTTTCTGAGGCTGTAAATCTTTACGGGAGAAGAAAGCCCCATCTTTTCCTCACGGGAACAGCTGGTAGTTTAGAACTACTGACTTTGTGTTTCGCAGCCCAATTCGTAACCACTACGCTACTAGAACTCCTTATATCCAGTGTAGTGGAATTAAAATAATACAGCTCTTGAAACAAACCCCTTGTACCTTCATGTCAAATTATGAAGTATGACTAGCTATAGGACTCTATAGGCGTTGTCTTTATACTGAACACTATAAGGAGTACTGGTGTGGCTCCTTAGGATAAGCACTGAACCTAAAGATCAGTTTGAACTGCAAGAAAAGAGGGAGAAGATGCAAATAACACACATAAGAAATGATATGGGGAATGTCACAACAGAACCAATGACTCATATAAATAAATAAATAAAAAGGGTAATAACAGAATACGATGAAGAGTCCTGGTGTAGCACTGCAGGGTAATGCACTGGACCACAAGGTCTGTTTGAACTGTAAGGTGAGCAGTTCAAACTCACCAGCCGATCTTTGAAAACCCTATAAAGGATCACTTTATAGTGACTTGATGAATGACTTGATGACACTTAACAGCAACAAATGAAGAGTTGTACTCCAATACATTTGAAAATCAGAAGAAATAGATAAATTGTTAGAAAAATACAACCTACCTAAACTAACACAGAGTGAAATAGAAAACTTTAACAGATCTACAACAAAAGAAGAAGTTGATTAGTCATTAAAAAGATCCCAGTAAAAAAAGTCCAGACCCAGATGGTTTAACTGGTGAATTTTACCAAACATTCAGAGTTCTGATACCAATTTTATTCAAACCATTCCAGAACATAGAAAGGGGTGGAAAACTCCAAATTTTATGAAGCAAGCATAAGCCAGGCAAGATATCACTAAAAAAAGAAAATTATAGACCTCATTAACATAGATGCAAAAATTCTCAACAAAATCCCAACCAATAGAATTCAACAACAACAACAACAACAACAAATAAATAAATAAACATCATGATCAAGTGGGATTCATACTAGGGATGCAAAGATGGTTCAATATTAGAAAATAAGCAATGTAATCCACCATATAAATAAGAAAAGGAAAAGAACCACATGATCATATCAATTAATGCAGAAAAGGTATTTGACAAAATCCAACACCCATCCTTGGTAAAAACACTCAACAAAGTAGGAGTTGAAGGGAAAGTCCTCAACATAATTAAAAGTGCACATACAAATCCAATAGTTAACGTTACTCTCAATGGGGGAGAAATTGAAAGCATTCCCTTTGAGAAAGAACCAGACAAGGATGCCCTTTATCACCAATCCTATTTAGTATTGTGTTGGAAGTCTTATTTGAGCTATAAGGCAAGAAATGTGTGGCGGTGTAGGATGAGCACTAGACCACGAAGTCAGTTTGAACCACAAGGCCAACAGTTCAAACTCACCAGCAGCTTCTTGGAAACCCTGTACAGGGTCACTATGAGTTGCAACCAATTCGATGGCACTTAACAAGAACAAAACAACAATAGGGGATAGAGGTAAATAGTGATATATACACAAACTTGAAACAACAGTGTTCTGTGTATAGATACATAGATTGAGACATAGGCTAAGCATAAGGATAAGGAAGGAAGAGTGAGTTGAATCCTGGTGTGGCACCGTGGGTTAATGTGCTGGACTGCAAAGTCAGTTTGAACCTTAAGGTTGGTGGTTCAAGTCCACCAGTTGCACCTCGGGAACCCTGTACAGGGTCCCTATGGGTTGGAACCGACTCGATGGCAATGTTGTTGTTGATAAGTGCCGTCGAGTTGGTTGCGACCCTGTACAGGGTTTCTGAGGCTGTAAATCTTTACAGGAACAGAGCACCTCATCTTTCTCCCATGGAACAGCTGGTAGTTTCGAACTGCTGACCTTGTGGTTCGCAGCCCTATTCGTAACCACTACGCTACCAGAGCTCCTTGTGGTGGAGCATACAGTTAGCTAAATGATAAGAACTTCCTAGATATTATCAAACATCTTAAGGCAATGAGTTAGTGATCCTGGGAGCTCAGGACCATAGTCTCAAGGGACACCATGGTCAGTTGGCATAACATAGTCCACAAAGACAATGTTCTACATCCTACTTGTGTGAGTAGCATCTAGGATTTTGAAAGCTCATGAGCGGCCATCTAATGTGCAGCTATTGGTCTCTCCATGTGCAGAGGAAAGAAGAAGGATAAGACTTGAGGAGACTTGGAGTCAATTAGTCCAATGGACTAATGAATACGTGAACATCAGTCTCCAGAACTCTGAGACTAAAAGGAATGGATGGTACCCAGCTACCACTACTTACTACCCTCAAAATGATCATATTAGAGAATCCCGATAGGGTGGGAGAAAGGTGGAACAAAGCCCAAAATTACTTAATAATAGTAATAATAAAAGACTGGGTTTACTGACCATAAAGGGACTGGAGGAACCAGAGACTATGGCCCTAGATCATCCTTCTGGTCTGGAAAAGAACTCACCCTTGTGGCCCAGTTTTCAGCCAAGCAGTAGAAAGCTTTCTAAGGGTGAACAACACTAGTAAGGTATGCTCACTATGGAATATTCAATCATTCAATATCAAAAGGCAATATATGCCTAAGGACAAAGTTGAGAAGGGATAGGAAGGTGGGTGGAATGCAAATAGGAACCACAGGGAGGAAGCAGGATAGCTGCTGTTGCATGAAGGGGAGTGTAATCATTGAGATGAAACAGAGTGTGTGATTTGTTGAAGGTAAAAGCTGATGATCTTGTCACTCAAGTCACAATAAAAAATTTTTTCAAAAAAGACCAGCAGGTAATAGAGTGGACCACTGACTCATGTCCAAAGAACCAGAAGTCAGAGGATGAGCCAGATGCAAGATCCAGTCCCAGCAGAAAGCAAGCAACCTTTTACTTGAGTGTCTGATATGTTGAAAGCAGACCACACCCCTGAGGAAGCTTCATTTCAATTGATTGGCTGCTCAGAGCAGATCTCATCATGAGGAATTACTACATCTTCACTGCCAAACCACTGAGAATCCTGGCCCAGTCAAGTGGACACAAAACCTCAATAATCACAACCTGTAAACACAAAAACCTTGCACGTTTTACAAAATACTTTTGTTTTTAAAGTTTTTATTGTGAATTGAGTAAAGGTTTACAATAAGATCATCAGATTTATATTCAACAAATCATACACTTTGTTTTATCTCCATATTTACAATTCCCTCTATGCAATAACAATTATCCTGCCTCCTCCCTGTGGTTCCTATTGCATTCCACCCACCTTCTTAACCCTTCTCAACTTTGTTCTTAGAAAAAATGTTCCCCTTTTGATTTTGAATGATTGACCACTTGATGAAATTTGGGAGGTGGTTTAGGAAGGGAGGTGGTTTTGTGTGGGGAAAAGTCCAGCGTCAGCAATCAGGGCATTAAATATCATAAAACCGCCCCAGATGTGTCAACAGCAAACAGAGAGGTCTTCAGGGTCTCAATGATCTTTTCTTCCCTGGGACAGAGAATGGAACATTGCTATGGACACCAAATTCACTGGAACCATTCACTCTGGAGATTCTAGCAAAAAATGTCAAGAATGGCTTGTCATCTGAGCTCCAGCCTACCACTGTGGCCTGCTTTTGCAGTGCAGAAAGCCAGTGTTTATACAACATGACCAGCCGGGTGGGCAATTCTTCCCTTGAGGTGAGTGTTGGGAGAAGGATGGGAGAGTGATTTCAGAGTAGGAAGAGAAAAACAAAACAAAAAAACAACAGATTAAAATCAATATATTATTCCCAAAATATGAGGGAGCTTCAAAAAATTGGTTGAAACATTACATTATGTTTTAATTTAATTTTTCCATGAACTTTATTGAAGTCCCTTAGTATGCACTTTTAGAAGTAGAAATCTGAGTTGTGGAAGGTTGCATTTTAGGGGCAAGAAAGATCATTGAAGGGCTGTTGAAAGTCAGCCTCTCTGGGTGATGCACACATTGGAGGAGAGCCTCGGCAGGTGAGTAGAACAGTTAGCAAGTTCAGGCCACAAGTTAACATGTGTAAGAAATGTAACTTTCTTTATCTTATAGCTCAATCTTATTATTTTTTGTAATCTCCAAGCTTCTATTCTGTCAAGCTGGCAGGAAACTACTACCTCAAACTTTCTTAGAGTTCCCCAGTGGTTCCCAGTCTCACCATTCTGAGATCCAACGGAGCATACAGCACTGAAGTGCAGGGCAGGAAGGTGTCCATGTGTTTCCATCACCAGTGACCTAGGTGTGCCTGTTGCTCCTGAACTTGGTACCTGTTCCTCAGACATGGGAAACCTTTTCTAGGCTGCTTCAGGTTCCATCTGCCAAGGATGACCACGCTGCCGTTTCTCATTGGGGCCTGATCATTAAGGTGTCAGGAAAAGAGGTGCAGGTCCACTTTGACCTTGGGACTCCAAAACTCCTCTATGAGCCCTTTTCTCTTCCCCTTCAGTTTGGAAGAAATCCTTCCCATTCAAGTTTCTAAGTAAGACACTTGACCTAAATCCAAGAATCTTGTCTCACCTGCTTTTTATGGCTATAAAGTGGGAGCCAGGAAGGAAAGTGTTTGGAAAAACACTTCCTCCCCCCTTGCATTCTTTATACACATGTGCATATGCGTGCATGCACACACACACACACACTTTACCTGAAGCATGAACAGAGAATTGCTACTTGAAAGTGGTAGAGGTGAAGGAAGCCATGGAACAGAAAAGGAAAAAAATACAGAGTAGGGAAAACAGAAATTTAAACCAATATCTTATTCCAGAGACCCCCAAATATTCATTTTTGGAAGTAGAAATCTGAGTACTAGAGGGTTCCCTTTTAGGAAGATTTCCAGAGTCAGCTCAGTAGGAGAATCCAAAAAGAGAGATCAGGGAATGTGATGAGATTTCGGGAATCATTTACCTTCCCAGTGTCGAAATTTTAGTTACTGCCTCTTCTTCATTGTGCTTATCAATGAGGCTCTGGCTCCTTGGTTGAGAGTCAGCAGGGGGAAATGGGGTGAGAAAGCCACCACTTATGTGGGATCCAGTGTTCTGGAGATCATGGAATATGTAAGTAGGTATGAATGGACTCCTGGTGTGTTGCTGTAAGATCAGCACTGAACTGCAAACCACAAGATCAGCAGTTCAAACCCACCAACTACTCCTCAGAAACCCTTTACAGAGTGGCACTTAACATCAATGAATGTAGACCCTATCTTAATCTAGACAGGATTTTAGGCAAAAAGATCTGGTGTGAGTGGTTGTTCTGAAAGGAGGAAAAAAAAGACAAGTGAACTTCTGGTACCTGGGCCAGGCAGAGGGCAAAGACCAAAGAATGGCCCAGGGAGGCTGAAAGGTAGAGCAGTATGTGTCCTTTGATGCTGAGACTTGCAGGCTCACAGTCTGGTCAAAGAAAGTGCTCAGAAGATGTTGACTGAGCTAAGACAAGAACTCAGGTTTCGTGGGTTCTCAAACCAGATGAGTATGTGTTAGTATTGGGATATCCAGTAGCTCTTACTGGCTCAGGCTCCTGGTTGCCCTAGTGACCAGCTCCCCATTCCAGGTAGCAAACTGTAAGTGTGATGGGGACATCTTTGGTCACCGATGTGAACGCTCCAGAGACCCTTGTGAAGAGTGCTTCCCGAATGTAAACTGTACTCCTGGGAAGGGCTGTGAGGCCTGCCCCCCGCACCTGACTGGGGATGGACGTCACTGTGCAGGTGAGCTATGGCCAGGTCCTGGTGAAATGGGGTTCTGGGGACTGTGGTATCTCAAGGCCCCAGGGAAACCAAAGGCAAATGCTTTCCCAATATATCTTTAGAATATTCAGTATAGGTGGATGGTTAAGGAAGGCTTGAAAAGGGTGGCAAAAGGTATGGGGCTGAGGCAGAAAAGGTTGTATAGGCATGGGTGAGGTGCCAGGGCAGAGCCCCCTCTAAGGTATTGATGGGGAACCCAGTGCAAAAGATGGAAAAGGGGCTAGACCAGGAGGAGGAAGGTGATGTCCAATACTGAAACAGAGGCAAGCTGGGTCCTCAGTCTTTTCAGGGTCTCCACATCTCAGAAGTCAGGAAAGGCTGCTATGAGGATTGGGTCGCAAGAATGCTGTAATTTTTCTTTGCGTTCTCCTCTCAGCTTCTGTTCCTCACCTTTAAGCCTGATGCTGAACCTTCTACTAAGCCCTCTTAGATGCCCAAGTAGAATCTAGAGACTGTCTTCTGAACAGTGTAGGGTGGGTCGAATCATAGCTATCCGAGCAGAAAAGGAGGTGAAAGTGAGGGAGTGAGGAAAACAGGTTGGTGGGTCCTTCTCCCAACAAACTTCTGGGTCCTTGCCTGATGCAGAACTTCTGATAAACACTTCATTCCCTCTGTAGACTGGAAGACAAAACCTAGTTGGCAGAGGAAAAGGGGTTCCCAATCAGAGAAATGCCTGGAGAAAGAGAGAAGGATAATTTGGGGCTCCTTGTGACCCATAAGCAGAATACAGATTGAGTGGGTGTTCCGGAAAGAAGCTGAGTCTTTCAAGGAAGCAGGTTTCCATGGACTGAGGGCTCCATTCCCTCCTGCTGCCATGATGTTGCTAACCTCCTTGCTCCCTCTGCAGCTCTGGAGAACTCTTTCCTCTGTGAGAACAAGTCCTGCCCTGTCAATTACTGCTACAACCATGGTCACTGCTACATCTCCCCGACTCCAGACTGCCAGCCCACCTGCACATGCCCCCCAGCCTTCACCGACACCCGTTGCTTCCTGGCTGGAAACAATTTCACCCCCTCTGTCAGTTCAGGTACAACCAGATGCTCCTCCTTTTCCATCTCCACACCTCCCTCATCTTTGGGGAAATAGGAAACTTATGCGTCCACAGTTAGTTCCTCAAACTCACAGGGCAGAACTTTAAATTCTCCTTAAACCAGTTGCTGTTGAATCTATTCCAATTCATGATGCCCCCATGTGTGTCTGAATAGTACTGTGCTCCATAAGATATTCGATGGCTGATTTTTCAGATGTAGATTATCAGACCTTTCCTCTGAGGGATCTCTGGATGAACTCAAGCCTTCACCTTTCAGTCAGCAGTCAAGCATGTTAATCATTTGCAATACTGGTAATACATTGGAGGCTTTGGGAGTTGGGGGTAGCAGTTCTCATAGCATTAACCACTGGCCTGTCCAGTGTGCTGAGGAAAAACTAAAGGAGAACCCACCTGTCAGTGAGATGAAAGTCATAGTAGAATGAGCACTGGAGAAGAGCTGGAAGGCTTGCCACCTCTCCTGATTCTTCCAATGACCTCCTGTAGAGTGACGTGCTCTCCCTGGACTGGACTCTTTGGTTAAATTTGGGAAAAAAAACATGAAGTGATTATGAATTTACTTCTCCCATCCCCAGAGCTTCCCTTAAGAATCATCCAGCTCTTGCTCAGTGAAGAAGAAAATGCCTCCGTCGCAGAGGTCAACGCCTCAGTGAGTACTCTAGCCAGGCTGGGCAGGGGAGGAGGATCTTGGTAAGTTCAGGGCAGAAGTTGAGCTATCTAAATTAATCCAGTTAGCCTCTTGTTCCAGGGGTTGCTGGTAGAGGAGGGGTTCAGGACATGGACCTCAGAAGGAGTTGAAAAATCAACTCACCATGAGCAGAGTCAAGGGTGGCCAAGTCATCCAGCCTTTCCTTCTGAGGGTCCCTCAAGATCTGCACTTCTTGGTATTATACGGAAACCATGCAATAAGCATATCATCGCCAGGAAGCCTTCCCTGGATTTTCAGAGAGAACTGAGGGCTTCCTCTCCTAGTCTCTCATGCCCTTGTCCCCATTTTAGTCACAAGCAACATAGGATAGTTGTTGAGGGTGTAGGCTCTAGAATCCTACACACCCACATTCTAATCCCTGCTCTACCACTTATTAGAAGTATGACCTTAGATAAATCATTTGATGTATCATCTGTAAAAATAGGACTAATAATATCTATTTTAATGGGTTGTGTCAAGGTGTAAATGATAATATAAGTAAAGCATTTAGCACAGTGTCAGGAATACAGTAAATATACAAAATAGTAGTAACAATGCAGTATTACTATTACATTTTATAAGAATATTGTTGCTACAGGCATACCTCAGAGACATTGTGGGTTCAGTTCCAGACCACCACCATAAAGCGAATAATGCAATAAAGCAAGTCATACAATTTTTTTGATTTCCCAGTGCATACAAAAGTTACATTTGCATTGTACCATACATAGTCTATTAAATAGGAAATAGCATTATTAAAAAGTCTGAACTATTGTGTAATTACTGAAATGTGATGCAGAGACACAAAGTGAGCACATGTTTATGAAAAAAATGATGCTGATAGAATTCCTCAATGCAAGGTTACCACAGACCTTCAATTGGTAAGAAACACAGTCTCTGTCTGGGAAGAGCAATAGAACAAAGTTCAATAAAATGAGATATGCCTATACTATTATGGCATTCCACAATCTATATGGCAATCTGTTGACATTTGTCACTTGCACCAGACTGTAGGTTCTTTGAGTATGAATTGTTTCTAAGGCATTTTGACATCCCTTGGCCCCGAAACCCCCTTACATCTGGTTAAACATAATAGATGCTTAATAACCATGTAGTGAGAGAAAGACTAGGTGAGTCAGAGATCTGAGATAAGGTAGGGGCTATTCGTTTCAGATTCCTCATGACCACAATTGAGTGTTCCGGAATACTCATACTTCACAATGTTGTCCATAGCTTGTCATGAGGAATCTGTACATGGACCAAGAGGCAGTTGTTTGAACAGAACATGAGAACGCTAAATGTTTTAAAATTAAGAAAAGTGTTCGGCAGGGTTGTATTCTCTCACCATACTTATTCAACCTGTATGCTGAGCAAATAATCTGTGAAGTTGGGTTGTATGAAGAAAAACATGGCATCAGGATTGGAGGAAGACTCATTAACAACCTGCGATATGCAGATGATACAACCTTGCTAGCTGAAAGTAAAGAGGACTTAAAATACTGATGAAGATCAAAGAGCACAGCCTTCGGTATGGATTGCACCTCAATGTAAAGAAAACAAAAATCCTCACCACTGAACCAATAAACAACATTCTTATCAATGGAGAAAAGATTGAAGTTGTCAAGGATTTCATTCTTCTTGGATCAACTATCAACGCTCACAGAAGCAGCAGTCAAGAAATCAAACAGCGTATTGCATTAGGCAAATCTGCTGCACAAGACCTTTTTAAAGTGTTGAAGAGCAAAGATGTCAGCTTGAGAACTAAGGTGCGCCTGACCCAAGCCATGGAATTTTCAGTAACCTCATATGCATGTGAAAGCTGGACAGTGAATAAGGAAGGCTGAAGAAGAATCGATGCTTTTGAGTTATGGTGTTGGAGGAGAATATTGAAAGTGCCATGGGCTGCCAAAAGAACCAACAGATCTGTGCTGGAAGAAGTGCAGCTAGAGTGCTCCTTGGAGTCCAGGATGGACAAACTTCGTGTCTCATACTTCGGACATCTTGTCAGGAGGGACCAGTCACTGGAGAAGGATATCATTTTGGTAAGGTGGAGGGTCAGAGAAAAAGAGGAAGATCCCCAGCGAGATGGATTGGCCAAGTGGCAGCATCAATGGACTCAAGTGTGTCAATGATTGTGAGGTTGGCCCAGGACCGGGCAGTGCAGTACTTCATTTTGTTGTGCATAGGGTCACTATGAGACAGTACCCACTCCTATAGTACCTAACAACAATTCGTTTCAAATTGTCCCCTTGTAATTTGAGGCAGCCCTAGGGCACAAAGGATCAAAAGTCCTTCACTCACCAGTAAATAATTATTAAACTAGGAGCCACACCGGACACTAGGGCATAGGGATGCTGAGATACATTATTACAGTGTGTAGGAATCTCAGAAGGGATTGGACTGACTCACTCCCATTACTCCCATTGTCTCCATCCCCCTTCTCCACCTTAGGTGGCATACAGACTGGGGACCCTGGATGTGCGGGCCTTTTTCCGGAACAGCCAGGTGGAAGCAAGGTAAATAGGATTGTCACTGCCTGGGCCCCGGGTCTCCCCTGTATCCGCCCCACTACTAACCCCTCACTATCTCCCTCCTGCACAGGAAGTCCTCTGCCCCAGCCTCAGGAAGCTCCCTGCACCGCTGGACTGTCATCTCTGAATTCCAGTACCGTCCTGGGGGCCCTGTCATTGACTTCCTTAACAACCAATTGCTGGATGCAGTGGTGGAAGCCTTCTTACCCCAAGCCCCCAGGAAGGGGTGGAGCAGGAGTGAGGGGCCCAGGCACAACGTCAGCTTCCATCCCATCTCCAGAAGAGACATACACAACCTGAAGCATGGTGAGTGCAGGGGCAACTGTGGGGGAGACCGCACGGATCTTTGGCCCACACAAACCCACGGCAGAAAATCTTTCTAGTGAGGTCCACAAATAACTACCATGTAAATGTCATTTTGCTGTTGTTGATCATTTTTGAGAGAAATTTTCAACATTTCATCCATGCAATTTACCATTCAATTCAACAGCAGGAGCACAAAATGTTATTTGAGGAGCACACATGAGGACAGTTTCGTAGAGCAATTATTCCAATTGAGTTCTTCCTAACTATCCCTGCTGATGGTTTTCTGAAAATAAACAAGGGCATGCCCCCTCCCTCTGTTTCGCAGGTGAAGGATAATAAGTTAAAGGCTAGAGACCTGGTCCAGGAGTTGAGCTAAAAACCTCACTACAAGAGTGTAACCCTGAATAAGTCCCTTCCTCAGTCTAAGCTCCTACATCCTTATCTGGAAAATGGGATAGTACCTCTGAGGCTTCTCTAACTCTGACAGCCTCTGAGTCTCCCCAATGGGGAGTGACATAAATTGGCAAGCTTGCCTGAGAGCAAGTAGAATAAAGCCCAAACCAAATCCACTGCTGTTAGGTTGATTCCGACTCACAGTCTCTGGAATGAGGTGGTGAACAGAGCAGTCATCATTCCAGACACAACAGAAGCTGCTGTTTTATTTTAGTCCAGGGCAAAGCAAGAGCTTCTAGTGTCCAGGGTAAGCCTTCTCCCTTCTAGGGGCAACCATGTGAAATCCTTCAGAATACTGCGTAGGTATATAGGGGGCAGTGGTGAAATAAGGAGTTGGGAGTACCAGTGTAAAGACATCGCCTCAGCCCTGACTAGGCCTTTTGTTAAAGAAAACAAACAAAAATACCTACAATTTTTATTTTATTATTTAAGTATT
>NW_006408648.1:6883234-6898397 GCF_000296735.1 Chrysochloris asiatica | reverse complement strand
CGTCTCTGCCTCCATTTCAGGCGTCACTGCTTCTCTGGGTAGGGTCCCGTTCTCGGCTCTTCTCCATTGATGGTCCTAGGCTCCTAGGCTGAAAAGTTAATCACTCCCCTCCTTGCTATAAAACGTCTACCTTTACATTTCCAACCCTCACAATCAGAACAAGACCATTCTTGTTAAACATTAATATTATTTCCAGCTGTCTTTATTTTATTTTTTACCATAAACCAAACTGATCTGGATCTCCATGAGCATATATGTATTTGTGCACTTTCAAATTATTCCTGAGGATAAACCCCTGTAAATGGCATTCCTGAATTAGAAGGCATCGATCTGGTGTTCATCAATTGATTTCGGCGTTCATCTGTGTCCAATCTGACAGCAAACGTGAGCACGCTGGAAACTCACTTCCAATGTAATGGCTACAAGGGCTACCACCTAGTCTACAGTCCCCAGAGGGGCTTCACCTGCGTTTCCCCGTGCAGTGAGGGCTATTGTAAGCACGGAGGCCAGTGCCAACACCTGCCTGAAGGGCCCCACTGCAGGTGAGTAGGGTAGGGAGCAAGAGGCACAAGGACAGTGCTGGGGAGTCCATGCTGGTTAAAGATACTGCAAGGGATACCATGGTACCTCATGGTATGTGAAAATCAGGATGATTCCCTTTGTAACTAAAGAATTGGGATCAGAGAAAGTGTGTGTGTGGGGGGGAGGTTTAAGGGAAAACTTTGTGAGTACCTCAACGACAATTATCAACAACAGCAACATTCTATATAAAAATTATACATCTTCTAAAATGCAAACACGCCGCAGGGTGAATATTATTGTTACCATTTTAAAGATGAGGAAGCTACAGTTTAGAGATGGTAAGTAATCCGTCCAGGGAACCCAGGAAGTTAAGTTGTTATTGTTGTTGTTATGTGCCGTGGAGTCGGTTCTGACTCATAGCGACCCTGTACAGGGTTTCCGAGGCTGTTAAGTAGTAAGGTTAAATCTTCCAAAGTCAAAATCCTTCCCGTCTTCCATTTGATTTTGCTTCTTGAGTGAGCACTCTGCTGTCTCCTTGTGGAAAAGGAACCAACTGACTTTATGTTTAGGCGTAGCCCTGCCCCTCCATAATATTACTCAGTCAGGGAAAGTCAAACTGGTGCCCTCAATCCTGTTTGTTCAGGACTATCGTCTGAGTGTTTCCCAGGAGGGAAGTGAAAGTAAGTCTACAGGCTAAGGAAGAGATGGACATCAGCACTCTGGGCACTCTCTGACTCACTGCCTAGGCTCAGACCTGAGTGCAGCCTGTCCTCAGCCTACCCTGTCCCTACAACAGTCCCAGATTTCGCCCAACCTGTCCACTCCAGCCTGGCAAAGGAGGGAGTGAGTAGAGCCGAAGGCGGGGCTAGCTTTCTAGGGGCGGGGCCAGCTCTCTTAGGCGGGGCTCAGCAGCCCGAGACAGGCTGGATTTGTGATTGCACGTGCTCACTTGCTGCTAGCCCACTCCTTTCACCTGAGTCTAGATGAATTCACACTCCTGTTTTTAAGGCATCGCCTGTCTCCATTGCCCAGTGCCCTGGCTTCGTATGCCCTCAGGGCTGATTTCAGCCTCTCACGCCCCCAAGGAAGAGGAGGTGGGGAGACTGGGGGTGGGGCAAAGCAGGGCGGGCCCTCCAGTACCTGACTGTGCCCCCTTTCTGTCGCAGCTGCGTGCCTTTCTCCATCTACACACCCTGGGGCGAGCACTGTGAGCATCTGAGCTTGAAACTTGGCGCCTTCTTTGGGATCCTCTTTGGAGCTCTGGGTGCCCTTCTGCTACTGGGGGTCGTGGCGTTTGTGGCTCTGCGCTTCTGCAGTTACTCCAAGACCTGGGACTCCTACCCTCTGGGCTCGGAGAGTTGAAACCTCACTTCGCCCCAAATGGGTCAGCTGTGCCTAGGGAGACCTCAGGATCGCCCCATCCACACCTACACGCCTCCCAGGGAAAAGAGAAGATGACTAACTGAAAGCAATTCAGAAGTCTTCAAGGAGAATGAATGGTGGGAATAAAGACCACAAAGACATATAACATAAATGGATGGGTCCTCTATCGACCCACAGGCAGGACACTGATCTGCGCACACGTGTATGCGAACACACACACGCTCAGACCATACACAGCATGGTCAATAAGGGGTGATGGCTCTCAGTTAAAAACCAAAAGGCATTTGCACACAATGCTCTCTAATTTACTTCTAATTAAAGTCTGTTTAAATAAAGACCCTCTGACTTTTTGTGTCTCCAACGCCATGTGTGTGGTGCTGTAGGATAAGCACTGGACTGATAATCACAAGACTGGTAGTTGAAACCCACCAGCCACTCCTGGGAAACCTTACACAGAGTCTCTGTGAATCGTAACTGACTTGAAGGCACTTAACAACAACAACCACAAAGCCATGTGTGGCACTGTGACTGCTAACTGCAAGGTCAATGGTTGGAGTCCACCAGCCTGTCACGGGGAGAAAGATGAGACTGCTGCTCCTGTAAAGATTTCAGCCTTGGAAACCTTATCCAGGGTCGCTGTGAGTCAGAACCACCTCCCCAGCACTTAACAATGGCAACAAACCATGGGTTCTGTTTGTGCTTTTCCTCTGGAGGCTGAAGGGCTAAGCCTAGGACCTTCTCAATCATCAGAAGGCACAGGGTTGTAGAGATTAAGTGTGGGACAGGTGGTGAAGGACCAGGAGTGGGCTGGATCCAACCCTGCTGCAGCCCTCAGTTACTTCGTAATAATTAGGAAGTCTCCATTGGGCCACAGCTTCCAGATCACCTTTTGTTCTTTCATCCCAACACAGGAAAGTCTGGCCTTCTGAAGAGAAGGACAGAGATGCCCTCCATCTGGAGTATACCAGATTCGTTTCCCCAGGAGCCCTACAAACTTGCTGTTCTCTGTCCATCAGTTTCACCAAAACCGATACAAGGATTAATATATTGTGCCTTTTCTTGTTCTGATTCTGTCCCCACTGCCTGTGTTCCTTGGAGAATGGATTGAACCATTTCAGCTCGCTTTTCAGGAACCAACTTGAAAAGCATGGACACTCACCCCAAACTTAGAGCTGAGATACTCAATCCCTGGAACATTTCCTCAGTCCTTTCTTGGGCCCAGGTAGAGTCTCTGAGGTACTCCTCCACCCCACTGAAAGAGGGAAGGGCAGCCAGGAGAGACAGACCTGGATGCCTATGCTCACTCTTGTGGGTAGATCAGTGATGTGGGAAGCTCTCAAAGAACTAAGGTCTCTGATCTGAGAAGACACTCCACAATGCCTGCTTTACAGAGAAGGTAAAGCCACACTCCCATGTACAGAATTGTGGCTTAGCCTTCTAGACCCTAAAGTTTAATCAGGTCTCAATATAAAACCTCAGTCACAGCATTCATTTCACAAGAATGGAGGACCCACAGCACTTGAGTTGGGTAGGAGGATACAGTGTCCAGCAATTATAGAGAAGGATGTAAAACAAGGAGGACTGGTCGGACATCCCTTGTCCCTGACCTTTGGAGTCCCAAGACTAAATTAAGAGACAAGGACTTTGTAATGTGAAGGGGACAATAGTTTCGTAATGTAAGGTTCAGAGGTTATAGTAGTATAAGTCAGCACATAAGGTCCAAAAGTTACCCTAGTATCCGTCTCATCCTAAGCACAATGAGGCATCTTGGTAAGACCCATGCTATGCAAGATATATGATTTTTATAGGTATTGTGTGTCAACAAATACAAGGAAGGGAACTGGAAAGAACAAAAGCAAGGTGGCAAATGTAAGGTCACCCCAACCCTCCAGTCCTTTTTCCTGGTGTCCTTTCTCCTCGCATCCATCTCTAGGTATTCCTCGCACTAAACAATGGAGGGGGTGTGGGAAG
Organism: Chrysochloris asiatica; assembly: GCF_000296735.1. NCBI lineage: Eukaryota > Metazoa > Chordata > Mammalia > Afrosoricida > Chrysochloridae > Chrysochloris > Chrysochloris asiatica. The sequence goes on along the minus strand of NW_006408648.1, from coordinate 6,894,521 downwards.
ACAATTTATCTATGACCAACAGCTCATATCAGAGGCAGAGGAGTTGCCCAAAACCCACAAAAGATTTGGGACCTCCTCATACTAAGAAAAAAAAAAAATCACTGTTTATCTGAAATTCAAATGTTACTGAGTGTCCTGTATTTTATCTGACAACCCTACTTCAAAGGGTGAAGGCACTGAATGTATAGAAGAAGGGGTTTGTGGTGGACATTCTCCTCGGCTTGGGCAGGAAGGTGCCTCCTTGTGAATAGCGCTGTAGACCAAGAACACGGCTCCACATTTTCATCTACTCACACCCCTGAAATCATATCGTTTGAATTCTGTTGCTTTGACAACTGGAATAAACGGACCAGCCCTTCTTTGAGGTGCCATGACTGTGTTTGCTTGCCAGAAAGAAGGAAGCAGATCATCAACTTGTACCCACAGTTAATGGCAGGCTGCTAAGACATCTCAGTGGGCACTGGGGAGACAAAGGGAGCTGTCTGGGTTGATGCTTGATCAGAGAGGCAGATTCCCTTGCCCATGTTCTCAGAAGAATCTTCCAGAAACTCCTATGGGTCTAAGATAAGGAGTTTAATGAACAGGATACAAACAATAGAGAACTAGCATGATATACCCATTTAAACATTCATCGATACCAAGATGAATGCCCACTCATTTAAATTTGGGGTACACCATGAGTTCATTATCATTCACTGTTTTGAGTGAATTGATGGCCAATTCCTTTCACACAGAATCCGGCAGAAGCTTCGGTTGGAGTCTCTTGTCAGTAAACTTCCATCTCATATTGTCCTTTTCATGGCCTTGAGATGAGTTTCATGCCTTCTCCTAGTTTGTGCTGAGTCACAGGTGACTTTAGACAGGCTATCTTATTTAGACCCACACCTACATTTGTTTTTATTATATATGTGGTATTTTCACTTCTTATAAACAAGTCTCCAGAATCTTGCATAACTGACTAGTTTTCTCTAGGTACTTCTGGTTCTTACAGGGTTGGTGATAAATTTTGGTTGTCCCCAGTACTTCTTACACACACAACATCCAGACATTCGTATGCACAAGCAAAAGTGTACACTTAATTCCCAAATCCTTCTGAGTGGTACAGCCCGTATTTTACTTTTGGGGGGACATCCAATGAGAACAGTAATCAACATCGCATATATTTGCATCCTTTTATGTTTGTAATTAGATGAAATTATCCACTAGTTATGGATTGAACTGTGTGCCCCAAAGAGATGCGTTAAACTCCTAAATAGTGCTGCCTGTGAATGTGACCTTATTTGGAAATAGGGTCTTTGAAGATTCAAGTTAAAATCAGGTCATATTGAATTAGGGTGGGTCCTTATATGAAAGATATAATGGACATCCTTGGATGAAAAGAAGAGTCTCAGATATAGACATGAAGCCAGAAACAAGACTGTCAACTGAAGAAAGGCAGTAAGGCCAGAGCAAGGCTGCCACAGCCTGGGAGCCCCTGAGACTATCAGAAGGTAGGAGGCAACGGAGGATTCTTCCCTAGAGGATGCTAAGAAAGCACTTTTGGACTTCTCGTCTCCAGAGCTCTTAGAGAATGTATTTCTGTTGTTTCAAGTTTCACAAGTTGATAGCACTTTGCTATTTGGAAACGATTATGTGAAAAATGGAACAAAGTCACTGTCAACTAAGTAGATTCTGACTCATCGTGGCCATGTAGAGGGTTTCTGAGGCTGTAAGTCTTTACGGGAGCAGAAAGCCTCATCTTTCTCCAGCAAAGCAGCTCATGGGTTTGAACGCTGATCTTGTGGCTAGCAGTCCAGTGCTTAGCCTACACCACCACTAGGAAAAACTAATATAGCACTGATTTAAAGACGTACAAAACAAGAAATGAAAAGTCATTTAAAACTGGGCTTATAAATACACAAGCAGTGGAAGGTGGGTGGGAGAACAAGGTAGATAGGGGAATTCTGAGGCAGGTTTGCATGGGCTAAGTGGGACAGAGGTAAATAGTGATGTATGGTCAACCTTGGAACAACAGGGCTCTGTGATACAGGGATTGAGACATAGTCTGAAGAGGGGAAATAATGTTACGATGCTTGACTGACTTATGAATACTTGTTTTTCTTGCCTACTGTTGTATACATACTTGAGTGGAATAGAAATGAATGTCGGGAAACATGATTACAAAAAGTTTGTAAGCCTATCTTCAGCCTATAACTGCTATGAATACCTAAAAGGGGTTCTAGAACTTGGGCAGTGAAATAAGCTTCCAGCGGAGATTTTGCAGTGCATAGGGCCTTAGGTGGAATCCTGATCCCCATCCAGAACGTTCTGAGGGGGAAACTCCCAGAAAGGACAAGCAGACTAGCCTGAAAAAGCGAGAGCAATACAAGATACATCTTCAAAGAAAGATCAGCAGGAAAAATCCAAAACAAAAATGGCAATATGATTGGCTGCTATATGAACTAGCAAGTTATTCACTGGGAATTCATTAAGGCAAGCAATCAAGTCCCTTCAGGAGGAACCCCCCACCCCCCAAGACTGAAACTCAAAGGGAACACAGGAGCAGGCATGTAAGCTTGCTGGTGCCCATGTTGGTCTATTGGTGAGTGGAAAAGGGGGAAAGGCAGCAATGAAGAAATGGACTGAGTTAAAACCACACTTCATAGACTCTCATTGACCTGAAGATGCGAGAAAGAGGAAGAGCTGGTTAGTCTGAAGTTTGGTGAGACCTGGGGATTCCTGAGCCCATGGACAAGGACATAGCCACAGAAGGCTAGAGCTGAGAGTGAAGCATCCAGCTGATATGAAGTGAGGGGAGATGCACAAGAATGCCCAAACTTGCAGTTAGTATCTATTTGACCTAACCTCGATGTCTTGATAATTAGAACTCAACTAGAGGAAGATTAAAAAACAAAGAAAACAATTTTTGATAAAGGAAACAAATGTAAATTGCTACAATTTGATGAACTTGACCTATACTTATGGATGTAGTAGCTCAAAATACCAACAGAGAGGGAAGAAGTCTTCACATCAAGTAGATGGGGATAAGATTCTTATGATTTAATAGTAATTGTTATCATAACTATTTGTGACTGTCACAACTGTAAAGGTAGAAGGTTTGTAACAAAAATGAGGGTGTAGTTAATCTTACAGTACAGAAACAGAAGACCCTAGGACCATCAAAAGAGAAGAACACAGGCAGAGTGTTGTACCCTATCCAGAGAAGCAGCAACACCAGAGATGGAGACAGAGATGAGGACATGGAGAGAGAGCAGCTGAGAACTCTGGAGTCATGGAAAGAGAGGGACTGGGTGCTGGTGGCCAGGAGGCAGGCTTGCAGAATGTGCACAAAATTCCTATACCATAAACTGTTAAAAAATAAATCATCTCTGGACAGGCTGAGTGTAATTTTAATTGGAAGCACACAGCAGATGACAGATAGGAGATCAGGTTTACTGAAACACAACACGTGTGCCAAGGGAAGTCCAAGGACACCTCTGGGAATAAGGGAGACCACCCCCCTACACACATACACACACACACACATTGAGGCATATGTGAGCCAGGGTTTCGCTGCCATGTGTAGGGTAAAGGACCTGGGCCAGCTGATTATGGTGGGAGACTTTCAGGCACATCTCAGCATAGTAGAGGGGTGCCAGTCTGTTGATGGGGGCCCAGGTCATAGGCAACACTGTTTCCCGTTGGACACGTAGGCCATCCCTGGTTGCAGCTGATGTTACTTAGTTCTTCCTGATGCTCAGCAGGGAGACTTGGATGGGAAGCATGTGGGCATGCAGTTCATGGCGGAGCTGAAAGGCAAAAGGAGCCAGATGGTGCATCCAACCCATCTGTCCAATGGGTGCATCATGGGACAATGAGCGTATACATGTGTGGAGGACAGCAACATGTTCTGAGCTTCCCAAGTGCTGGGCCCATTATGGTATTTACACCTCACAGTCACTTTGTAAAGCAGGTATTATGATTCCCATTTTATAATGGAAGAAAATAATATTGAGTAACTTATCCAAGGTCACACAGCTAGAATTAGAATTCACACCCAGACCAACTTGGCACCAAAGTTCATTGTTTGAGCGCTGAGTCAGTTCCTAGCAAGAACTGACCCCAACACCTTCATTGCTTAGTTCCTGATCAACCTGGTTTCTGACTCCAGAAACAGTTGTTCACACCCAACACTCAGCCCCGACTTCCATCTTCAACTAAGATTTGTACTTGCTACTTTCTCTTGTGTAGGGAGCATTTGTCTGTCCCATACCTAAACTCCTATCCCACAGTTTAGGAAATTCTTCATTATTAGAGTTCTGATGAGTCTGCCTTCCACTGAAAGAACTTCAAGGGCTCAGATATTCCTGTTTCCCATCTGCTGGCAGTGGAATCTGGGCACAAGAGCCAGGCTCAGTCTATTGTAAGTCTGCACTCAGGACTTGGACTAGTAACAGGTGATCCAAAGACAAAGGGGCAATAGGAACCCATTTGTAGCATTGGGTGCAAACAACATGGTCCACTGGCTGTGACAGCATCCAGTGGTGACAGTGGTCAGTAAGAATAACAGTGTTCTAGTCATAGCACTGTAGGATAAGCATTGGGCTGCTAACCATAAGGTTGGCAATTGAAACCCAGCAGCCTCTCCTTGGAAACCATGTCCAGGGTCTCTATGAGTTGGAACTGACTAGACAGCACTTAACAGCAACAGACTAGCTTCCTGGGTTCCTCCTGCCTGTTTTTTTCTGGCTGCTCTTCTGGCATTTGATTCTATGCACCTGGTGTAGTGCTATAGGATAAGCACTGGACTGCTAACCACAAAGTTGGCAGGTCAAACCCACCAGCTGCTCCTTGGAAACCCTATACAGAGTTGCCATTAGTCAGAACCAGCTTGAGGGCACTTAATAATAGCAATGCACCCTTGTACCCTTCAATAAATGTCCTTTTTCTTACTACAGTCAGATTGTTCTATTTTGCTTGCAACAAAGGACTCTATTTAAAACAGATACATCCTGCTTCTGTAGGTCAAGAGTAGCCAGGACCCCAGCTCCAGCATGTGCCTCAGCCAGAGCCTCTGTCACATTGACCCTTACAAGGAGTGACACCAAGCCAGAACAACTCACAAGCCAGATGGCCCATCATGGACTGTGAGAAGTACTAGGTACAAGCTTAAGGTGTTGGCAAGGCACACTACCAACGGGGCAGGCCATCCACATTAGACTGGAACCCATCTTCACTGAAGAACAGATACTTCTCACTACATCATGTTCCCTCTCTTTATAGAATGAGAGAGACTGAGCCAGGGAGATCTGACTGAGCATGCCCATTATAACCTTCCAATGATCTGGATTTAGGAGAATTTTCCCAATGTATACAAATATATTCAATTCTCCATCTATAGAATACACATACACTTTGTTTTCTTTTGGTTTTGTTTTTTTGCCCCGCAGTCCTATTTCCTCTGGGGCCTGTCCTTCCCATTCCGTGTAGTCCTGGAAAGGCTGCCATTCATGGTGGACCTTGAAGGTATGACATGCATTTCTTTGGAGAGGCAAGTGACTTTCTCAGCTGAAGGTGCTAAGCTGAAAGTTTGAGGATCTAGGGCTATCACACCCAGCTTTCCTTGCTTGTGGAGGGAGACTCTTCAGAATGAGGGGAGGAGAGATGAGAGAAGAAGAGGAAGAGGAAATACTAATGGTCATGTTTGAGCTGCAGGATCCAGCCATGACTGATGTTGGAAAACTACTTCTAGGTTCCTCAGCCAATACCTTGCCTTTCTGTGTAAGCTACGATAGGTGGGCTTCTGTCACTTGCAACCAACAGTCTTGCCTTTCTTCTCATCAGTATCACTGACCATCTCCCGAGGGCCCAGAGACCTGAGCTTCCTAGGGCTTGTGCAAGTTGGGAGCCGGGCAAAGTTGTTTGTTTTTACATTCAGCGAAGGAGAATTAAGAAATCAGAAAAAGAAATGAAGCCAGACAGGGGTCTTTGGTTTTAGTTCCCAATATTCCATAAGAAACTAGATCCCCCTCCCCAGTGTAGTAGTGGTTCTTCTGGATGCTGCACATCTTCTCCCGGACTCTTCTATAACCCTTCACTCTCCTCTACCTCCCTGACCCAGACAGCACCCACTCACCTGCCTCATCAGCCTCTCTGCCACCCTCGAGTTAGTGAGGTCTTCTGGGGAGGCCACACTCAGTCGCAGAAGGAAGAAGCCTCCATCTCCATCTGTCAAGTGAGAGCAGTAGGAAGATAGAAAGTATGGCTAAATCACTACCCAGCTCCTGCCTCCCTCCCTACACCCATGTGTGCACACTCACATGTAATTGTGTCTGTGCTCACAAGGGATCCTGCATTTACTCACTGCAAAAAGAGCCAGGTGCCCTGTAAACTTTCACTCAATGCAAAATAAAAACATTTAATTAAAAAAAAAAAAGAGCCAGGACTGTGTGAAAGAAATGATGGCTAAAGGCGCCACCCCCATTTGGAGAAATCAAAACGGTAATGTGTGTGAGGAATGAAATATGGAAGTAGCTCTAGAATATTCTCAACCTCAGAGGTCCTGGGTGGGGCTGTTGGGAGAGGGCGTAGCCAGGGAGAGTGCCGGAAGAGAGGCTGGTGCTCTAAAGGGATGCCCTCAGTGATTTTTTTAAGTTGGTGGACCCTGAAGCGGTCTTCTAACCCACCCTTCCTGGCTTAGCTGCTCTGTAAGGTTTTTCCTTCTCTGCTTGCCTTTATCGGCCATGTGTCATTTCTTACTATCAGAATACTATTAGAGTTCACGCAGCAATTGCACTTTTAGTAATTTATCCTACAGATAATAGCACACATACAAGAAATATACTGTTTAGTGTAGCACTATTTGTCATAATACTGAAAAAACATAAATGGCTATTCACAGGGAACCAGGTCTTAAAAATGGTTACAGGCTTAACAGGAGTTTGTCAGAGCAAGCAGCCTCTGACAAGAGACTTTATGTAGAAGTATCTGTTGCCTCAGAAATGCAGATTTAAACTCCCAAACTTAGTCCTTTTTTTTTTTTAAGTCACTATGGAGACAACCCGGTAAGGTAATCCTGTGAGCCCCACTTTCCTAGGGTCCCAGCTGCTTAGAGGGCAGCAGCTGTGGTCATTCTGCATCTCTGTATGGCTTCCAGAAAATAAGGGCCATATCTTTCAAATAAAATTTAGGCCTTGACTGATGCACAGTACTTACTCATTAGTTAACTTCCTAGAAGGTCTGAGCTGGAAAGGACTTCAGTGCTCACTCAAAGCAATCCCGTCCTGTAGATGAGAAACTAAACCCCAAAGAGAGAGAGAGAAAGGAACTTGTCCAAGATCACCAGGTTGCTAAGGACAGAGGCAAGGTCTCAAACTATTTCACTAGATTCACAGCCCAGCACTCTTTCCATATACAACCCTGACTCTGTTAATTACTGATTTGAGCAAGAAACCCTAGGAGATCATGAAGAGGTGATATGGAGAGATAGCTCAGAATAGATCCCCAGACCCTTACTTCCTCTCTAATTCTTAAGTGTGTAGACATTTTGGAAGCACCGAACCTCAAATACTCAAAGATTACACATGGGGGAGACACTTACCTACAGTACCTTTTGTGGTCAGATTTGTCTGAGCCATGGCTGTTGGAAGCTTCCCTCTGGTTGTGCTGGCTATCTTTGGAGTCTTCGCTGAGTTTGTGGTCTTAGTTAAGGTGATGTTTGCTGCTCCACTACTGTTGGCTGTAGTCAGATGGACAGAAAGAAGAGGGCCCCTGCTGGTGGGGAAGGTTCTACTGGTTGTGCTATTTGTCTTCAAAGTTTCTGAAGGTGTAGCGCTCTTGATGGTGGTTTCTTCTGAGGAATTATGGACTGTAGGTGAGGATATAGCAGAAGTAATAACTTTGCTCGTTGTTGACTCAGCTTCTATAGAAATTGTAACTGATTCTGAAACCTCCATGTGGCTTATAGCAGTTTCCTCCAAGGAGTCTGTGCTAACTGCCACCAAAGCCCCATTGGGGGTAGTAGCCTTGATTGTTGTCTCTCTTTCACCAGGTATGACTGACCCTGTGGTGCTGGTTGTTGACCAAGTCTTAACAGAGGTTGTATTCTTGATGGTGTGTGATTTTGCTTGAGTGGAGTTAGGCAAAGCTGACATCTCAAGGCTAGACAGAGCCTCTATCCCTTTTGTGGGGCTGTGATTTGTGTCTGAGCGTCCAGGGATGATGGCGGTTGTTTCTGTTTCTATAAGGCTGCAATTGATAAGCTCGATGTCAGTGATGGTGTAGGCAACCCAAGCTTTAGTTGGAGCAGTGCTATCAGGGTCTGGGGTTGATGAGGTGGTGATGGCTGGAAAAGAGATATCAGAGAAGATACTTCTCTCCAATGTCAAGGTCATGTTTTCAGCTTCTGCAGAGGTATGAGTCAGTGTTAAGACGTCAGTCATGATCATCTTTCCCTCTTCAGAACTGCCATCCATACAAAGGATGTCCAAGGCAGCTTCTCTGTGATCACTGCCCATCACAGTCTCATCCGTGATCATTCCCATTATTGCAGTGCTGCTACTGGTGGCCGATATCTCCAGAGGGTTGTTAACCACAATCATGAACTTGTAAGGCATGGTTTTTGTTTCACGGGAAATGGTCTTGGTGTCCCTGGTCTCTGCTTCTGAAGCAGTGCCAACTGGGGTGAAGATTCCAGCATAGGTCTCGGTTCTTAGGGTTTGAGTTTCCAAAGGGACGTGTCTTGAGGTCTCAGTGGCAGCAGTGGTCTGGAAGCCTCCCTCTGAGCTTGTCCTAATTCTTGCAGTAACAGCAGACATTTCTATGTGGTTTGTTGTCACCAACTGGTATGGTCTGCTGGTGCTGGGACCTGCATTGGGTAAGATTGACTCTGTGAGCCTGAGTCCCAAAGGATTCACTTCATGTGTGCTCTGGCTTTTATGCCCTGGGCACCACTGGAAGGAGGTCAAGGAGGGGAAGCTCTTTTTAACTCATGTTTTTATCCTTCTAAACAAGAAGAGAGGCAGCATCAGGAACATCAATCCCTTGGGACAACCATAGAACTGGCATTGGCCCAATTGATGTTCTCTTCTGCCCAGATAAGCCACTTGAGGCAAGCATGTTCTAGAATCCTAGCTGATTATTGGTATGTGGGTCATGAGAGGCAATGTGTGTGGCCAGGATCCACATGTAAAAATGGAAACCCTTAACATATAAGAAAGGCCTATGGTTTTGTCTTTAGAGGTAGCTGAAGCCCCAACAGTGAGGCTCTTGGAGTCTGACCACTGACATTCTCTGACATGTTATCCTCCTTCCCCAGGAGTCCTGTAGTGTCCTTCCTTATCCGAAGTCTTCTCATGCTTCCTAAATCCATAGTGTCTTCATCTCAGGGGTTCTCAGAATCCCTACCCAATTGTCTTATCTGTCAGGGGTCTGTGGATTCCCTGAGTCTTTTCAGACACCAAAGTCCACCCCTCTATGTCTATAGCTCTAGAATGTTTCAGCCCCCTGGTATATTTATTCCTCAAAGGGGAATGTGGATGAGCTTTGGACCTTGAGTTTGGGTTCCCTCTCTACTGCTTATTAACCATGTGATTCTGGGCACATCTCTCCTTGGCAAACCCACACTTTCTCATCTGTAAAATGGAGCTTGGCAGTGGTGGTAGTATTGGTGGCAGGCAAGTTGGCCTCCAACTCATGGTGACTCTATGTGTTACAGAACATTCTGTACAACAAGGTTTTCTTGGCTGTAATCTTTATGGAAGCAGTTTACAAGGCCTTTATTTTGCTCAGCTGCTGGGGGGATTCGAACCACCAATTTTTAGATTACCAAGTGGTTATCAACCACTTACACCACTCAGACTTCTAAAATGGAGCTAGGGTTACCTATTTCATGGAGGTTTTGAAAATGAAATTAAATGTAAAATGTTCCGCACAAACTTGGTAGATTGTAGGCAGAGTGATCTAGTGGTTGTGTGTGTGTGTGTGTGTGTGTGTGTGCGTGCATTTCTGTGTGTACTCAAATCCTGGCTCTATGAATGAGTCTCCTCATCTTTAAAAGTGGGGGGTAAGAATAGTTCCTCTCTCTTAGGATTATTGTGAAGATGGAAAAGAATGCATGTGAAGAGATTGGCACGGTTTCTATTAGTAACAGATCAATGTGAGTTCTCTTCTTTCACAGACCCCAGAGTCCATCTCCCCCAGCCCCCACAAGGAGTCTATGACAATCAGATCATTCAGGCAAAAATTTTATTTTGAGGGAAATCCATGTTAGAAAATAAACTTGAAGGACTCTGAATCTTCTTATGTCACATTCTTCAACTTAAAATTGACCAACCAGCTTGAACATCTCCTACACACATATCAATACTCTTCCTTTTCCTCAAAATCCCATTTGCATATAGACAAACCCTTATAAGATAGCATTTATTTGTAATGCCCTGCAGTGGCCATACATGCTGCCACTGACATATACTATTTGCATACTCTTTATCAACATTAATACTATGCATTTTGATGCCTTACAACTAATCATAAATAGCTTAGGAGAGCTTATTCTCACCCACAGGGGCTGCCCACACTAAAACTCACTCCAGAAGTCCACAAGTCCCATCTCCCCTTCTTACCTGCAGCACACCTGGGGATTCCAGTCTCCCAACAGACGAGGCAAAGGGACAGAGTCAGGCCCCAGAAGGAGCCCATCCTGGTTAGGGCACTGGCCACCGTGCCCAAACCTGCCTGCTGTCCCCACGGCTGCCTTTTCCTGCTTCCTCAACCCAGGGAGGAGGAGCAGGCTGCCTACCCAGGTGTGACTGTGTGGTTTCCAGGATGTGGCCAGGTAATCACAAATGCACAAGCTGAGAGGAGGGTGCTCAGCCAAGCTGACCTTTCTGTTTCCCTCACCCCGTGACTGCTCTTCTCTGAAGTTTAGTTTAAAGATATGGAATCACCTCCATAGTGATCGTCTCTCCTGCAGTCCTGTAGCCAGGGACGTCATGGAAGACGGTGGTTCAACTTCATACTGCCACTCATAAACCCTCACTGTGCCTAGAGTTTAGAGTCAACCAGACAGATCTGGGTTTCACTCAGGACTCTGGATCTTATTAACTCTATAGTTATAGAACCTTTATGAACTTCAATTTCCTGATCTATAAAATGGGCATAATCCCTAGCTCACTAGACGATGACTGTAAGGATTACATGAGATAGTAAAGCTCTTACACAGTGTCTATACCTAGTAAGTGCTCATTAAAAAAAAATATATATATATATATATATATGTATATCTTGTTGGTAAGTGCCATCAAGTCAG
>NW_006408648.1:6878451-6881262 GCF_000296735.1 Chrysochloris asiatica | reverse complement strand
ATTTCAGCTCACTATGCCTAAGATATCAATTTTATGCATTCCATTTCATTTTTGACAACTTCCAGTTTTCCCAGATTCATACTTCGTACATTCCATGTTCTGATTTTCAATGGATGTTTACAGCTGTTTTTCTTCATTTTGAGTTGTGCCCCATCAGCAAATGAAGATCCCATGGGCTTTACTCCATTCGCCTCATCACGGTCAACTCTACTTTGAGGAGGTAGCTCTTCCCCAATCACATTTTGAGTGCCTTCCAACCTGAAGGGCTCATTTTCCAGCACTATATCTGACAGTGTTTCTCTGCTATTCATAAGGTTTTCAGTGACAAAGTATTCAGAAGTAGTTCGTCACTCTTTCTTCCTAGTCTGTCTTTGTCTGGAAGCCTTTGTCTGGAAGCTCATCTGAAACCTGTCCACCATGGACGACCCTGCTGGTATTTAAAATACTGGTGGCATAGGTTTCAGAATCACAGCAACTCACAAGCCACCACAGTACGACAAACTGACAGATGAGTGTTAGATATATATATATATACCTTAGTTGGTGGCTATATGCCATGGATTGGTCCTGACTCAGTGACCCTGTATATTGAGTAAGGGAAAGGAAGGGCCTACTCTGATCTTCAAGCAAGTCACCTGAGGTTTCTAGTTGACAATTCCCCAATGTAGGGGCAAGACTCAGATCTCTAGATCCTTCCATCTGCAATATCCTGGGTTTCTGTATCCCTGCCATACCCAACACTGTATTTCATCAGGCTGAGGGACTGAAATGTGGAAGGGAGGGAACTAGTTGGGAGAAGGGGAAGAACAAATGTGCTGAGAACCCAGTTACAGGGCCTAGGAGGAGGGGAGGTGCAAAAGTGATGCTTTAGAGAAACCAGGGGAGTTGGCCATGAGAAAAGCAATTTGGCAACTGAATATTCATATGCTTTCAAACACCCCTAGAAAAAATTCTTACCCATTCAAAGGACCTGGATATGATATAGCTCTGAGCTATTGTGGAGTCCTGGTGTGACACTGTAGGATAATCATAATAAGGTCAGTAATTCAAATCCACCAGCTGCTCCCTGGAAACTCTATATAGGGTCTCTATGAATTGGAACAGACTCGATGATGCTTGACAACAACATGAGCCATTATGGTGTCAGCCAGTGGCTGAAAGGTATTATGGGAATTTTAGTGCAAGAACTTTGTGATGAAAGCATCTGTGGTGTAGAGGAAAGCATGCTGGAGCAGGGTGAGGGAATCATCAAATCTTAGAGCTAGAAGGAACTTTAAAGTTGGGTCAGAAGATCCAGATCTGTTTCCAGCTCTGTCCTTAATAGTGGCCTAGGAGCTATGTGATCTTAAACAAGTTATTTGCCTTCTCTGGCACCAGTCACAAGAGCATTGAGGTAGTCTTTGGGTGTGACACTAGCTTCAAGAATTTTACCCTGCATTGGGATAAAAGGCTGAACCACTTGGAAGAAAGAGTCATCTTAGTACATGAAAGGAGGAAGATGCTGCTAGGAGAAGCTGAAAGGAGGTCCATCTGAGACACAACACACAACTAGGGTTAGGGATCTTGAGTCTCAGTTTCACCTGCATCATTAATCTGGAGAATATTGTTGATATGCTGAGACTTTTCCCACCTCCCATTCACCCTTGGAGTGCTGGTAGCATAGTGGTTACAAGTGGGGCTGCTAATCTCACAGTCAGCAGCTTGAAACTTTCAGCTGATCCGTGGGAGCGAGATGAGGCTTTCTGCTCCAATAAAGATTTATAGCCTCAGAAACCCTGTACAGGGTAGCTATGTGTTGGAACCGACTCCAAGGCACATAACAACAATATTCACCCTAAATTCTTCACTTCATAAAAAGGGAGACTAGATTTCCATAGGAGGTTTTGGATACTGAGAGGAGACTCAGGTTCTCAGAAGTGACCTGAATTCTGTTTGACCCTATCTAATAGTGCATGAACCAGTGTGAGGTTTCTCTTAAAGAAAGCAGAGGAGAAACCCAGCAAGAATGCAGTTCCTTTGTGATTCCTCCTCCCCTTCCTACTACCTATGAGCCCCACCTCAACTAAGAGTTGTTTCCTCATTCCAGGGACAGGTTGGTCCCTAGACACACACACACACACACAAGTTGTTTCCTCATTCCAGGGACAGGTTGGTCCCTAGACACACACACACACACACAAAAAAAAAAAAAAATCTGTAGATTGAGGTATTGAAGGTACCTTTTTACCTCACCAGGGTCTCCTCCCACCCTACCATCTCTATTTCCTTGTTTATCATTTAAGTGATCAACAGCCCCTACAGTAGGGAGAGTCTGGCTGAATAGTTTCCTTGTTTGATGAATTTTGTCTGAATCATCTTCTGTATTGGAGAAAATTCCCAAGTAGATGACTGTTATCATCTTAGGTCCATAGCAATTTTATCTGGAAAATTCCTGGGCCATTCCAGCCAAGTTCAGTCCTCACACTGAATGAGCACAGGAGACTAGTTTGATTAATTCAGCAAACATACACTAAACACCAGCTGTCAAAGAGAAAACTTAATAACAGACTTTGACTTTAGCATCTTTGTGACCAATGAAGCCAAATACTAAGCATAAAATTTTCTGATCAAATCCTATAAGCAGTTTTTTTCACCAAAAGTTGTTAACCATTTTTTTCCTGTTTGAAGTCAGCCAAAGATCACCTTGTGATCCATTGATCTCAGTAAAAGGAAAAGCAGGGTCAAGTTATTCAGTGCTTGATCTTCCATTTTTCTCTTTCGTCTTCTCTTTACAAGCCTCATTGCAACTAATCTACCTCAAGTTATTTACTT
>NW_006408648.1:6855037-6861206 GCF_000296735.1 Chrysochloris asiatica | reverse complement strand
AAAAAAAAAAAGAGGCAGCATATGATCAAGAGCCAGTGATACTGAAGGAGGAAGTCCAAGGTGCATTGACAGAATTGGCAAAGAACAAGGCACTAGGAATTGATGGAATAAAAACTGAAATCTTTCAAGAAAGTGAGGTGGCACAGGAGGCACTCACTCATGTATGCCAAGAAATTTGGAAGAGATCCATATTTGTGCCCATTCCAAAGGGAGGTGACCCAACGGAATGTAGAAATCATCAGACAATCTCTTTGATATCCTATGTGAGTCAAGTTTTACTAAAGGTAATACAGAAATGGCCTCAAGCATACATTGACAGAGAACTTCCAGAGGTTCAAGCTGGATTCAGAAGAGGCTGTGGAACGAGGGATATCATTGTTGGTGTCTGATGGATCTTAGCTGAAAGCAGAGAATATTAGAAAGATGTTTACCTGTGCTTTATTGACTACGCAAAGGCTTTCGATTGTGTGCATCATGATAAGCTATGGACAATATGATGAAATAGGAGTATTCTGGAATACTTAATTGTGCTCATGAGGCATCTGTACCTAGACCAACAGGGAGTTGTTCAAACAGGACATAGGAACACTGAATGGTTTAAAATTAAGAAAGGTGTACAACAAGGTTGTATTCTTTCACCATACTTGTTCAACCTGTATGCTGAGCAAATAATCCAAAAAGCTGGGTATATGAAGAAAAACGTGGCATCAGGATAGGAGGAAGACTCATTAACAACCTGCAATATGCAGATGATACAACCTTGCTTGCTGAAAGTGAAGAGGACTTCAAATATTTACTGATGAAGATCAAGGAGCACAGCCTTCGGTATGGATTATATCTCAACTTAAAGAAAACAAAAATCCTCACCAGTGGACCAATAAACAACAGTCTTATCAATCAAGAAAAGATTGAAGTTGTCAAGGACTTCATTCTTCTTGGATCAACTATCAACACTCATGGAAGCAGCAGTCAAGAAACCAGACGATATATTGCATTAAGTAAATCTGCTGCGCAAGACCTTTTTAAAGTGTTGAAGAGCAAAGATGTTAGCTTGAGGACTAAGGTGCACCTGACCCAAAACCATGGTATTTTCAATAACTTCATATGCATGTGAAAGCTGGACAATGAATAAGGAAGACTGTAGAAGAATTGATGCTTTTGAGTTATGGTGTTGGAGGAGAATATTAAAAGTGCCATGGGCTGCCAAAAGAACCAATAGATCCATTTTGGAAGGAGTGCAGCCAGAGTGCTCCTTGGAGCCAAGATGGCCAAACTTCATGTCTCATACTTCGGACATATTGTCAGGAGGGACCAGTCGCTGGAGAAGGACATCATGTTTAGTAAGGTGGAGGGTCAGAGAAAAAGAGGAAAATCCCCAACAAGATGGATTGGCCAAGTGGCAGCATTGATGGACTCAAGCATGGCAACAATAGTGATGTGGGCCCAGGATCAGGCAGTGTTTCATTCTGCTGTGCATAGGGTCGCTATGGGTCGGTACCGACTCGATGGTACCTAACAACAACAACAACACCTTCAAATGGTAGCATAGTGGTTATGAATTGGGCTTCTAGCCTCAAGGTCAGCAGTTCGAAACTACCAGCTGTTTCTCAGGAGAAAGCTGAGGATTTCTGCTCCTGTAAAGATTTACAACCTCGGAAACCCTATTCAGGTTCGCTATGAGTTGGAATCGACTCCATGGCACATCACCACCACCACCACCTTTAAATGGGTATAAATACGTATTAATAATAATGGTTTGCAGGTTTTCACATTAAGTAGAAGCATTTCCTTGCCAAAGTGTTACCACAAACTTTATAGCAAAAAAGTCTTGAAAATATTATACCCATCAGGGGACTACCAAAATGTCTTTCAGAAAGAACACTGGTGTTTGATAATTGCTGTTAAGTTCTGATTTATAACAACCCTGTATAGAGTTTCCAAGGAGTGGCGAGTGGGTTTGAGTTACCCACCTTTTGGTTAGCAGTCCAGTGCTTATCCTAAAGTGCCACACTGGACTCCCTAACACCCTTAGGAGGATTGCATCTTTGTAGTAATTCCTTAACTAAAAGCTTGTTAGAACAAATATAAAAATGACCTCCTCTACAGGGATGGGCAACTTGGACATTGGCTACCCAGAATGGGGGTGTTACAGAGGCAAGAAGTGACTGGCTTACAAGCTTTCAAGAGAGAACCTAGATCCAGAGGGCGTGGAGCAAGGTAGAATCTCCACTGAGTAGTATCTGATCTTTCTAGGTGGGGCCCAGGAAAGGAGATGCGGATAGGTCTCTTGTGATACAATGATGAATAATTGTTATCAGGACTGATTGTGAGGGCTAGAAATGTAAAGGTAGACATTTTGTAGCAAAGGAAGGGGAGGGATTAACTTTTCAGTCTAGGGGCTGAGGTCTCTGGGACCATCAATAGAGAAGAGCAGAGAATGGAATCCTACCCAGGGAAGCGGTGATGCCAGAGATGGAGGCAGAGATGACAACACAGAGATATGGAGCAGCTGGGGACTTTAGACCTGTATGCTGACACCTGGGGTGGGGGGCAGGTTTGTGGGGTATACCCTGTGGTTAGTGGATGATGCGTGGAGGGGATTGTAACTATGGCAAGGAAATGATATACGATGGGATCAATGTGAAGCTAAAGTTCTCCCATGTAAACTATCACATAACTCAAAATAAAGCATCCTATTAAAAAAAAAAAAAAAAGACCTCCTCTTACTTCAACAAGAGAAGGAAAATCAAATTCAGCATCAACCCAGTGACAATTCCTGTGGGGATAAGAACACACATGCCTTCAGCCTTCTACTTTCGCTACCAAAGCTGACACCAACCATCCCTCCCCAATAGACTCTCCACTGAGCTGGGTTCCATAATTCACTGCAATGGGCACACAGAACTCTGACACCGCACTCACAGTTCTGCTGCTTATTAGAAAAGTTAACAGGTTACAATTCAGGGTCTGAAATGCTCAGGGCACAGGTCTTTGGTCAGGACAGTTTCTTCTCTGCCATGGCTACAGGCAGCCTTCTCTCTAGTCCTCAACCTCTTGACCTGGCCTCTGCCCTCCTCAAGCAATATTACAAAACTCTTTTAGGATTGCTAGTAAATGTCAAACAAACACTCCATTGCACTATAAGCCTTAGCCCAAAGGCACTTGGCTCTAACTCTATGAGTTGGCAAACCTAACTCCCCCAATTAAGTATTTGATGGTACCCCACACCACAAATGAACCTCTTGTCCAAAGGCACTCAGCTTAATTTGATCCATGGGCTGGAAAGCCACCCCTCTTAGTCTGGTGCGCTGGCTCTTGGTTCTGCTCTTCTGATGTCACAGCTCAGTCTCCTGGTCAAGGAGGTCCAAAGCACACTCCACTCCTGACTCTCAAATCTTGATGAAGGGAAATTCTTCCATTCCAGCTTCTGAGATGATTCATTTTAAACCCAGCAAAAGGACAAAACTGGCCAATCTCCAGATAAGAGTTCCAATTGTTTACCATCACAATTAGCCTTGTTAACCATCACTGACAACTGAATCATATAATTCTTTCAGCATCTTCCCCCATTTCTCTTATCAGGAAAAATTGTTTTGACTATGCCAGAAGAGACAATTAATTCACTAAACCTCAAAAAGTTAACCAGTCTATTCTTTTCCCACAGAAATCATTTGGCCCCCTGACTGGCATGGTGTCACTCTCATGGATACATATTTTTATGTGGCGTTTCAGAATTTCCCACAGCCACAGACCATTAGTGAACCTATGTTTGGGCTCAAACTTAATAGCCATGGTAAGTGTGGCACAAGACCCAACAGAGTTTCTTTCTGTTATACATAGGGTGGCTATGAGTTGGAACTGACCTTAACAGCACCTAACAACAAAAACAATAACAACCGACTTGGGCACTACTCAATGTAATGGTTTTAATATGATAGAACAATCAATATACTTTGGGTCTCTTGGGAACCCCTTTAAATGTCCATACATATGATGAAACAACCACACATTAGGCTGAAAACTTGATCCTTCTCTATCAGCACAGAACTATAAATCCAGAAAGCATGTTAAGCTGGGAAGATAACATGAAATCTAGTAACCCCATTGCTGAACAATCAAGCCTTGGTAGGTGTTCTTCCATGCACTTTTCCTTGGGTAGGTTGTGTTGATCTTGAAAAAGCAGCACAAAATGTATTTGCTACTATGGCTCAAAAAGTGAATGATTTTGCTAACAGTATGGTTGCCCAACAGAAATCCTTAGACTCTCTTGCTGAAGTTGTTTTAAGTAATAGAATAGTTTTAGACTTCCTTGTAGCTCAACAAGGAGGCATATGTGGCATTGCTAATACCTCTTGTGGCATTTGGATAAACACCTCTTGAGAGGTACAACAAGCTATCAACAAAATTCTCCAACAAGCTAACTGGTTGCATTACATTCCTCCCATGCTGGATTTCTCTTTCTCAGACCATCTTAGCTGGCTACCAGAAGGTATTGAGTCCTGGCTATTCAAAGTTATACAGACTGGAACTATAATTTTAATAATTGTTGTAATCATTATATGTCTTATCTAATACTTTATGAAATGTGTTTCCAAATATCTGTAATCCACCAGCTACTCCCCATACCAAGCAACATACAATGTGTTTTGAGGAAACTAGAATGTTAGATGGACACATAGGGCTCTGTAGGGTAAGTACTAGACTGAAAACCACAAGGTCAGTGGTTCAAGTCCACTAGTCGCTCCATGGGAGAAACATGAGGCTTTCTGTTTCTGCAAAGATTGACAGCTCTTAAGAGGGACAGAGGTAAATGATGATGTATGCACAACTTTGGAACAACAGGTCTTCAGGATACAGGGATTGAGGCATGGTTTGAAGGGGTAAAAGAGGGGAATAATGTTAAGATGCTTGACTGTCTTTTGAATCTTGGTTTCCCTTGCCCACCATTGTAAAATAGACACTGGGGGTAAGGGGTGGGGGGATGGGGAAAGGAATGCCAGAATCATCACTGCAGAAAGCTTGTAAGTCCATCTTCAGCCTATAATTGATTGGAATACCTTAAAGAGGGCTAGAAGTTGCCCAGTGAAAGAGGCTTCCTGTGGAGCCTTTACATTGCACAAGACCATAGGTGGAATCCAGAACTCCAACCAGAACTGACTGAGGTAGGAAATTTCCACTGGAAAGGACAAGTAGATCAGCCTGGAGCGGCTAGAAGAACAGAAAATACTCCATGAAAGAAAGACCGGCAGGAAAAACCTGAAACAATAACGGCAGTCTGATTGATAACTACAAGAACAAGTAAGCTGTTCACCAGGGAGCCATCAAAGCAAGTGTTCAGGTCCCTCAGAGCAAACCCCCTCCCAAGACTGAGACTCAA
Source organism: Chrysochloris asiatica (assembly GCF_000296735.1). Lineage (NCBI taxonomy): Eukaryota > Metazoa > Chordata > Mammalia > Afrosoricida > Chrysochloridae > Chrysochloris > Chrysochloris asiatica. Next base: position 6,855,829 of record NW_006408648.1, on the reverse strand, counting down.
GGGGAATACATGAGCAGGCATGTGGCCTGGCTGGTGACCACGTTGGTCACCGATAAGGGGAAGAAGGGGAAAAAACAGCAATGAAGTTGCGAGCTAAGCCCAACCACATTCAGTAGACCCCTGTGAACCCAGATGGAGACCTGGATGGCTAGCAATATGGCAAGACCTGGGGACTCCTGGGCCCAGAGGAAGTGACATGGCCACAGAGGACCAGAGCAGAGAGTGAAGTGTCCAGCTGATATGAAGTGAGGGGAGATGCACAAGAACACCCATACTTGCAGATAGTACCCACTTGACCTAGCTTTGATGACTGGATGATCAGAACTCAACTAGAAGAAGAAAGAAGCCGGGGGAGGGGCGGGGGAGAGTAACCCAATACAATATGATGAACTTTACTTATACTTATGGATGTAGTAGCTCAAAAAAAGGAAACAAATCACTCCCACCCCCTCAGTACACAGGGTTGACAGGGATGGGCAACTTAGACGTTGGCTACCCAAAATGGGGGGTGGGGGGAGCCTATAAAGGCAAGAAGTAACTGGCTTACAAGCTTTCAAGAGGGAGCCTAGTTCCAGAGGGGGCACAGGAAGGCAGAATCACCACTGAATGATTTCCAATCAGTTGGGACCGGGCTGGAGAAAGGAAATGGGGATAATGCTCTTGTGGTACAAAAGTGAATAATTGCCACCAGGACTGACTGTGAGGGTAGGAAATAGAGGGTCAGATGTTTTTTGACAAAAGGAGGAGAGTGATTGATTTTGCAGCCCAGGAGCGGAGGTCCCTGGGACCATC
>NW_006408648.1:6852805-6854558 GCF_000296735.1 Chrysochloris asiatica | reverse complement strand
TTGGAAACCCTATATAGGTCCGCTATGAGTCCAAACTGACTCAGTAACACTTAACAATAAGAAGACTGTCAGATGAGATTGGCCTTTTTCTTAACATGACTACCTTTGATCTTCAAATTGTTCCTTCTAATCTGGCCCCACTATACACAGTCTTTGTTGTTGTTGTTCTGAGTCATCGAGTCAGTTCTGACTCACAGTGGCCCAGTATAGGGTTTCCAAGGCTGTAAATCTTTATGGGAGCAGATAGACTCATCTTTCGTCAGTGGAGCAGCTGGTGGACTCAAACAGCTGACCCTGTGGCTAGCAGCCTGACATAACTCACCACACACCACCAGGGGCCCCTTTACACAGTCCCTTGGTGGTGGTGGTGGTGGTGGTGGTGGTTGTATGCTATAGAACTGGTTCCAACTCACAGTGACCTTGTACAGGGCTTCCAAGGCTGCAAATCTTTATGGAAGCAGAAAGCCTTATCTTTCTCCCATGGAGCAACTGGTAGATTCAAACTGCTGACCTTCAGTTAGCAGCCCAGTTTGTAATCCACTATGTTACCAGGGCTCTACACAATCCATTAGGGCCTGACTTATTCATTCTGAAGATGATGCCTTTTAGCAAGATAAGGTAAAGAAAATAAATTAGATGGTGTCCAGCTGCCATTATTATGAGCAGCGGCTGATGTCTTAAAAGCTTGCACCTGACAAGCAGCCACCTATAAAGTTCAAGATATATTCTAACCGAAGAAAGGACACTCTTTCGTTATGGGTGATCAGTGCCCCCTAGAAGGGACTTGATAAAAATGGACGGATGTGTAAGAGTATTTAAAGAGTCCTGGTTGTGTTGTAGAATAAGTACTAAACTGGAAACTAGAAGGCCATTTGCAAAGACTTGGTAGAAAGATGAGGTTTTCTGCTCCCATAAATACCGGTGGCCTAGGAAGCCCTATACAGAATCACTAGGAGTCAGAATTGAGCTTTGGATAACAGTATTTCAAATCTAAGGTATCTGGCAGTCTCTGAACAGCTAACGTAAGAGGCAGGCCAAATTGCACTTTGTTAGATGTATATAAGAATATTCTAAAATTGATGCATTCAGTATACCCAGGAATGACTGGCTTAAGTCCTGGTGTGGCATCATATTACAAGCACTCGACTTCAAGGTTGATTTGAACTGCAAGGTAGGTAGTTCAAACAAACCAGCCGCTCCTTGGAAACCCTATACAGGGTCGCTATCAGTCACAATTAGCTTGATGACACACAACAATGACAAGATTGACTTCGGCTCCATCGTAGTTCTATAAATTCCATTTTGTTTCAGGCACCATTTCTGCTTTTTTTTTTTTTTTTAAGTATTTATTGTGAATTGAGTAAAAATTTACAGGGCAGATCATCACTTACATTCAACAAATCACACACCTTGTTTCATTACAATGATTATAATCCCGTTCATGTACCATTAGTTAGCAGTTTTTCTCTCTATTCACTTTAGCTCTTTTTTTAAATACTCAAGCATATGTAATAATTTATACCTGCAAAGGGCACATTCTGCAAGTCTGTTCCTGGCCACCAGCTCTTAGTCCCTCTTTTCTTAGTCCATGAATCTAGAGTTCTCAGCCGCTCACCCTCTCCATGACCCCATCTCTGCCTCCATCTCTGGTATCGCTGCTTCTCTGGATAAGGTCCCACATTCTGCTTGTGCTCTTCTCCCTTGATGGTCCTAGGGTCCTCTGTTTCTGGACTGTAAGAATAATCACTCCCCC
>NW_006408648.1:6819522-6850182 GCF_000296735.1 Chrysochloris asiatica | reverse complement strand
TCACTAGTTCTGGCTTCCATCTCTTCAATTCTATTCCTTTGTACTTTCAGTGTATTGTCCATTTCTGATATTCTATTATTAATCATTTGGACCTCTTTCTATAGGTTTTGAATTGTTTCCAATGCTTTATCTATCTTATTTGATTGTTCCTGTAGCACTTTCCTGACTTCTTCCTTATTTTCCTCAACTCCATTGAAAAGTGTTTTGAAACATTTTATAATCGTTTTTATGAATTCCTTCTCAGGCATTTCCAAAGCTTGCCCATCTTCCATACGGAGTGTAGGTCTACCTCTAGCTCATTTGTCTCAGTCACTTTATCTCGTTTCTGGACATGTGCTGATATGGGCATCTGTTTCTGTTTCTTGGGCATATTCAGCATTAGCTGTGTCCTTAATATTTAGATGGGTGTGTGTTTTGCTATTTTTTATGCTTTCTGATTGCCTTCAAGTAGACATGATCAGGAGATGGACTTCCCTTTTCACTTTTCTTCCTGAGAAATTTCAAGATGCCACTGTTGTTTGTTGTGACGTAACTCAGGATTTAATTTTTGGCCTATTTCCTTTTTAGTCTGCCTGTCCTATTCCACAACCCCTGTTCAGGCCTTTTTCCTAGTGATAAACAGTTCAGGGCCGTCTGTGGCTGTTTTGCACTGCCGTTTGGTTTTAAGTGGAAACTGTCCCTTTAAATTTTAAGGTGATCTGTGTGCATGCATAATAGAACCCTCTGGGGATGGGGTGGGGTGTCCACTCACTCAGGCACCCCCTCTAGTCACCAGAATGGAGGTGCGCAGACAGCAAGAGACCAATGAACAGATATTTTAAAAAAAGAATACCCACACCTTTATCTCTGCAGTTCTGTCAGGAGTCCGTGGCTGCTCTGATCCTTCCCCTGCTTAGTCTCACCCAAGATGGTGGCTCAGGTAGCAGCTGAATGCCTTGGATTAGAAAGCACTGGATTTCTTCATTCGACTACAAGTTCCACTAGCTGTAAGACTTCCAATTTTCTAAATAATCCTTTATATGTGGTTCAGAGTTTTGGGACCATCTCTGGAGCCTGCTTGGTCTGGTATTCTGTGTTGTTGCTGACAGAGTTCCTCACTGCACATCCACCCTCTCCACCATCTTGTTTGTTCTCCCACCATTTTTGCTTTAAAGTGTGTAACAGCACTTCAAAATACAGGGTGCTTGACATCATAGAATGGCTGATGCAGTGACAAGCTGAACTCCATCTTGTTCTCGTTCCTGCTTCTGCTGTAAAGCTGTAACCCTTTGTGGTACCTTGAATTTACTTGATATGGCTTTTCTTCCCAATGTTTTCTTAATTCCCACCAAATGATTGGGTTGTTATTGTTAAGTATTGTCGAGTCAGTTCCAATTCATAGTGACCCTGAATAGGGTTTCTGAGGAGCAGCTGGTAGGTTTGAACCATAGACCTTGTGGTCAGCAGTCCAGTGCTTATTCTATAGCACCATATCAGGACTTCAATGATTGGGTGGGACCATGCAAATAGGGTATCAAGACTTTAATGCCAGGATTGGATTTTTGCCATCAGCTAGGCCTAAAAGGAGCAATCTCAGAAGCAGGAACAGACGGTCCCAAGACCATCAAGAAGGAAGAGCTTGAGATCCCTATCTAGAAAAGCAGTGACAGCAGAGGCAGTGGCAGAGGTGGTGGCATGGAGAGACAGAGCAGCTACAGGCACTAGGCCCATGGGTGGAGTAAAGCTGAACGCCTGTGGGAAGGAGAATGACTTGAAGAATGTGCTCTTTGGTCTCTACAGGCTGACTAAAGGAACTTTGTAACACTTACCCGACCAGGGCAGAGGCTGTGGCACACATAGCTGAGAGGCCGAAGACGAGAGCAAAGTGTGCCTCCTGACTGGAGAAGTATTACACCCTGAAATGTTTCTGAACCCTGATCATTTGCATAATAAACCCCATAATTGTGAGTATTGGGTGTGAGTTTTTGCAATGAGTTTTTGCAATGGATTGCAATGGATTATTGAACCCAGATATGAAACTGAGTGCTGATGGAGACGTTATCAGTGTCAAAAATTGGGTAAAGATGGTTGTAGGATAGAGGCATGTCTGACCTCCACATCATAGGAATTGGCCTTGGACTGACTCTGAGTTTGATTCTTCTTCCTCTTGTGAAACCAGAGGAAGTCAGACAGGGTTTCCATGCTGTTTTGTAGCGTAGTGGTTACGAATCGGGCTGCGAACCTTAAGGTCAGCGGTTCGAAACTACCAGCCGCTCCGCGGGAGAAAGATGAGGCTTTCTACTCCCGTAAAGATTTACACCCTCGGAAACCCTGTACAGGGTCGCTATGGGTCGGAACCGACTCGATGGCACTTAACAACAACAACAACTAATTTTGACAGTTTCCTGAAAAGGCTACACAGGTCCAGGCAAGTTTAGGCTGTGCTTAGACAAGTTTGGGCAAGCCCATGGTGGGTCTGAGAAAACAGTCTTTACCAGAATGTGACTATGCCTAGACAAGACCAGGGATGGTCAACCAATCAAATTTTTTTAAGAAGTTCTTGATTTCAACTATAAATATCACTTCTTAGCTCTAGCATATGGGAGCACTTTGTAACTGGCTTGTTGCTCTATGCTACCCTGGTTCATGAATTGCTCAATAAATCTCTTTGGCTTTTATTTTAAGCTGACTCTGTATTTTGCTTTATGACAGAATACATTCCTGAATAAAACTGATTCCTGCTCTCAAGTCCTAGTGAGGAGAGACAGCAAACAGTAAACAAAATAAGCAAATAAATTATAAAAGGGTAAATGTTATCAAGAAAAAAAAAAGACGTAAAAAGAGGCATGTGTGCTGGTGTGAGTGTGTTGTTGTTGTTTTTTTAAGTGCCATCGAGTCAGTTCCAACCCATTGCAACTCTGTATAGGGTTTCCAAGGAGTGACTGGTGAACTTGAACCACCAACCTTGTGATTCAAGCGACTTTGCAGCCCAGTGCACCATACCAGGACTCCGTGAGTGTGTTGGGAAGTGAAAATTGTAGAATTAAATTCAGGCTGAGATGATAAAGGTTTTTGAGGTTTGGGGGCTGTTAATCTGAGTGAGGTGGGAGCCCCTGAAGAGTTCTGAATAGAGGAGAGATGGGATATGACTTAAGTTTTAGAAGAATCACCCTGGTTGCTGTGTTGGGAATAGGGTAGAAAAAAGGAGATAATTCAGGTGAGAGATAATGGGGGTTCTAACCATAGGGATGGAGTCCTGATGTGGTGCTGTAGGTTAATGCGCCAGACTGTAAAGCCATTTGAACTGCAAGGTCGGCAGTTCAAGCTCACCAGCTGCTCCTCAGAAACCCTATGTAGGATTGCTATGGGTCGGCACTGACTCGACGGCACTTCACAACAACAACAACCATAGGGATAATAGTGGAAGCAAAAAGAAATGGTCAGATTCTGAATATATTTTGAAAGTACAATGAACTAGCATGACTTCCTGCCGTATTGATGTGGAATGTGAAACCAAGAGAGGAGTCAAGGATACCTACAAACAACTCATTCTGAACAACTTGCAGGATGGAGTCACCATCAGTGACATGTGGTCTGTCTTTTCTATCAGGGTCTTTAGAGATCACCCTTCCCCCATCACTAGGACATAGTGTAGGGATGAATCTGACTCTGGATGATGAAAGTGAGCCTGGCCTGCTAAGGACCTCATCAAAGTGTTAACTTGGAAAAAATCTCCTTGAAATATAAGCTTGTAGAGCTGCAAGACCACGAAGCCGTCTCCTAACTCTCCACAAAGGTGTTTGAGGCTCCAAATAGTAAGCACACACAGACTGTGTGCATGAGACTATCAGCAGTGTTACCAAGAGTATTAGTGAGAAGCATCTAGGATGGCAAGGCCCTGAGAACTGCCCTCTCCCCACCCAGACCCCCTAACCCAGAAGGACTAGGAGCTGATGGACAGATGTTCACCCCTGAGACAGGTGTGTTCTCAGATACATTTCACAAAACTTTTTAAAAATGCCCACGGCATCAAGCCACCAGTCAGTCACAGCAGTAGCCAACTGGATATGGCATCTTTGGCTTGCTTTCTCTTCTTCCTCCTTGTTTTACTTCCCACCTATCTCTCACTCTTGTTCCTTGGGATTAAGTTTCCAGATAAATCAAGAAGGTTTGGATTTCAGAGAAACATAGGTTAAACATAGGCAGATTCATCAAGCAATAGCTAGACTCTGTCATCAGGGCCTCCTAGGCTATAATCTCTTAGTTAGAGCTCAGGGTTCCATTAACAAAGGCCTTCAGCAAGACTTGGGCAGGGAAAATGGGTCATTTTATTCAGCTGGAAAACAGGGATGGGAGAAGAGGATAAAGCCAGAAATGTGCATCAGAGCCATATTGTGGAGGAATTTGCTCATCCTGCTCAAGAGTTTCATCTTTATTACATTATCAGTGGGAAACCAGTCATGGTTCTGAGCAGGGAACTGGCAACATGAAAGCTCTGAGAAGAGGCCAGACAAGGGAAAGTCTGGAGCAAGAGGACCAGTTAGGCAACTGTGACCCAGGACTTTGGCAGTGGAAATGTAAAGAGGGCAGATGTGAATAGTACTGTGAAGTAGAACTAACAAGACTTGGCAACTTGGAGAGAAAGGCTAAGGACTGAGAGAAGTAAAAGATGACCTCGAGATTTAGAGTCCAGAAGCTAGAGGATCAGAAAACTATTAATGGAATCAGAAGGAAGAGTAGGTCCGGAAGGGGATGTGATGGGTGCTTCACACCCCAGTGTCCCTAGCATCCTCCTCCTATAGCTTTGAAATACTGTATACAAGGAAACTCCTGGGAGGCCAGTCCCAGCTCACCAAGGGTCAGTCCCCTGGCTCTCCTACTCCCAGGAAGAGTAGGGGCTAGGCATGAGACTTGGCTTATGGGACACAGCTATTTGGGCTTACAGGTAGTCACATGGGGCCCAAGATGAAGCATTAAAGAGTGAAGCAATATTTATGTACCTCAAGGAGTGCTAGGTTCTTATTTTCTACTTTCAAGAAGTTTTTGCTGTATTCCAGAAATAATCACAGGACAAAGAAAACCATAAGCCAAATTTATGTTTCATAATTTATATGACTGGTGCTACTCTTTTAATCAGTTTACATTTGCATATTTCCATTTTCCTCTGGTTAAATCGAGGTGGAAGGAGGCAATGTGGCTGAGAGATGAATCAGGGCTGCCAACAAGCCAATGTTGCTGAGGTGCTTTCTGCTCCATGGGTCACGCTGGCACAGGGTGCAGGGAGAAGCTCCAGGGGGAGGGGTCATGCTCTCTTCTGGATCCCCTTCATGGAGATGGAGATACGGATGCCTGGGAGGCTGGCTTGGAGAAGATGCTGCACCTGAAGTGAACAGTAAGGGAAGGCCTATTTCTCTCCAGCTTACACATGTCCTCAAATAATGGCCACCTCTTATTGTCCATCTATCAAGAATCAGGCCCTTCATATACTTTATCCAATTTAATCTCATAACAGCCCTGCCAGGTAAGCTATAGGAAACAGATGAGGAAATGGAGGCTCACAAAAAGTAAAGGCATTGCCTGAAGTTCTACAGGTAGTAATTGGTAGAGTCAGGATTTGAATCCATGTCTCTCTGACTCCCAATTCCATACTCTTTCCATTGCATTATGCTGCCTTTCTTTCTGCCCAGGACCATAATACACTAGGATAGGAGCCAAGTCTCTCTCCTCCAGTGTTTGGCCAAGAGCTTTGGACAGGCCAAGACCAAAGCCTGGACAGAAGGAAAGTAGAAAATGGAGGTTAATTTAATGCAAAAGCTGGCAAACTACACTTTTTAACCAAATGTGACCTGGTGGCTGTTTCTATATAGTTCACAAATTAAGAATGTTTTTTGCATTTTTAAATGATTGAAAAAAGTCCAAAGAAAAATAATAACTTCAAAACATATGAAATTTACATTTCAGTGTCCATAGATAGGAATCCTGGCTCCTCCGCTAACCATCATTACAATGGAACACTGCCTAGCTCAGACTTCCTTTCTCCATTGATAAAATGATATCAAGAATTTTTCTCCCTGACTTTGGAGACCAGAGGTCAAGGAGGCAGGAGCAGGCTACCATCCATTCCATCTGGAAGAATCCATGGTATACTCACCACACTTTGCATCCAACGTAGGTTACTTCTGGCAGGGCTTGGTGGATTCGCCATCCTTATCACCATCTGCAGCACCATCTTCGTAGTTTGAGAAGCTTTGAAAAACAGTGAAGAGTACCTGTCCTTGGCCCTGCCTCCCACATCCCTGCTATTCCCAATACACCCAGCATCTCTGTACAGAGTCTTGACTGCCTTCAGATTCCACATGAGACAGATCAAGGGGCATCCACACTGTAAGAAAATGTGAAGCAGTAGGGTGGAACTCAATCACTCTATTCCCCCATCCTGATACTCAACCACCAATAGTTTAACCTCTGCCTGTGGGATCTGGAAAACTGACCCAGAAGGGAACAACGTGTGGCAAGGTGCAATGAGTAAAGAAAGCTGAATGTGTAGGCACTTTTGACATGAAATGAACAAAATGCAAGGATCTCAGGATTGTCAGACAACAATTCAGTCTACATCCTGACCTTGGCCTAAGGTAAAGCATGAGGTTTGCCATTGTCGCTCACTATACCATGGGTGGAAAGGAGCCTGCACATGAGTTACCAGGGTTACAGATGGCACCATGGTCTGAGCAGCAGTCTGATACCACATGGTAGAACTCATCACAGTAGCAGCTTCCTCTCTTACAGTAGTGATTTGTTCCAAGGCAACAGAGAGACTGGGGTTGGGAGCAGCTTCCTGATGAAAAGGGGACATTAAAAAGAGATAGATTCAACAAACAGTGCTAGGACAATTGGATAGCCACATGCAAGATAATGAAGTTGAATCCCTACCTCACACCATATTAAAAATTTAACTCAAAGTGAATCACAAACCTCAAAGTAAAAGGTAACACTAAAACCTTAGAAGAAACCATAAAATTTCAATTTAAATCCTTATGATTTTGGATTAAGTAATGATTTCTTAGATATGAAATCAAAAGCACATCAATAAAATTTTTAAAAATGGATAAATTAGACTTCAAGAAAAATTTAAAGTTTTTGTACTTTTAAGACCACCATCAAGTAGTCCTGATGTGGTGCTGTGGGTTAATGCACTGGACTGCAAGGTCAGTTTGAACCACAAGGTCGGCAGTTCAAGCTCATCAGCTGCTCCTGGGAAAGCCAATTCAGGGTCCCTATGAGTCAGAATTGACATGATGGCACTTAACAATAACACATCAAGACAGTGAAAGACAATCCATGAGCTAGGAGAAAATACTTGCAAACCATGTATGTGATCAGGGAATTGTACCTAGAACATACAAAGAACTCTTACAATCCAACAATAAAAAGTCAAATAACCCAACTTAAATGTTAGCAAACAATCTGAATAGACATTTCTAAAAAATAAATTAATACAAATGGCCAATAATAACATGAAAAGATGCTCACTATAATTAGGACTTTGGAAAATGCAAGTCAAAACCACAATGAGATGCCACTTTACACCCACTGGTGGTGGTGGTAGTGGTGGTATGCCACCGAGTTGGTTCCTGCTCATAGGATTTCTGATATTATAAATCTTCACAGGAGCAGAAAAATCTCATCTTTCTCCCATGGAGCAACTGGTAGATTCAAACTACTCACTTTGCTGTCAGCAGCCCAGCTAATAGTTCACTATGCTTCCAGGGCTCTTTTTACAACCACAGGATGGCTAAAAAACAATTAAATGTAGTTAATAACAGGTGTTGCTTGTTGTTAACTGCCACTGAGTCAGCTCCAATTCATAGACACCCTATATATAGCAGAATGAAACACTGCCTGGTCCTGCGCCATCCTCACAAATATTGTTATATTGAGTCCATTGTTGCTGCCACTGTTTCAATCCATCTTACTAGGGGTCTTCCTCGTTTTTGTCAATCGACCCTCCACTTACCAAACATGATGTCCTTCTCCAGGAATTGGTTCTTCCTGACAACAGCCCAAAATATGAGAGACAAAGTCTTGCCATTGTCACTTAGAATGTAGAGAAATTGGGACCCCGTGGTGGGATTGTAAAATGGTGTAACCACTTTGAAAAATAATTGGGAAGTTCCTCAAAATATTCAATATAGAGTTACAAAAAGACCTAGCCATCCCATCCCTGGAATATATCCAATAGAATTAAAAACACATGTTTATAAAAAAAAACCTGCATACCAATATTCACAGCAGCATTATTCAAAATTATTCCAAAGCTGGAAACAAAACAAATATCCATCCACTGATGTTGACCAACAAAATATAGTATATCAGTAGAATGCAATATTATTCGGAGTACTGTAAAGATGTGAAGTACTAATAAATGCTACATACACCATGATGAACCTCCAAAATGTGCTAAGTGAAAGAAGTCAGTCTCAAGATTTCACATGCTGTATGACACCGTTTGTATAAAATGTCCAGAATACTCAAGTCCATAGAGCCAGAAAGTGTATTAATAGTTGCTAGAGGCTGTGGAAAGTAACTACTAATGGGCTTTTTGTGGATGAGGAAAATGTTCTAAAATTGTTGTTGGTTGTGGTGGTGGTGTTGTTAGGTGCCATTGAGTTGGTTCTGACTCATAGTGAACTGATACACAACAGAATGAAATACTGCCCAGTTCTGCACCAACCTCACAATCATTGCTACACTTGAACCCAATGCTGCTGCTACTGTGTCAATCCATCTCATTGGAGGTCTTCCTCTTTTTCTCTGACCCTCCACTTCACCAAGTGCCTTTCTCAAGGGACTGGTCTCTCCCAATAATTCATCCTAAGTATGAGAAATGAAGTCTGGCCATCCTGGCTCCTAAGGAGCATCCTGGCTGTACTTCATCCAACACAGATTTGTTGTTCAGCTAGCAGTCCATGGTACTTTTAATATTCTCCTCCAACACCGTAATTCAAATGCATCAATTCTGCTATAGTCTTCCTTATTCATTGTCCAACTTTCACATGCATATGAAGCATATGACTTGTGTCAGACACACCTTAGTCCTCAAACTAACTGGCATCTTTGCTTTTGAACACTTTAAAAAAGGGATTTTGTAGTAGATGTGCCTAATGCAATATGTCATTTGATTTCTTCACTGCTGCTTCCATGAGTGTTGATAGTGCCTGTTCTAACAACTGCCTCTTGGTCTATGTACAGGTTCCTCATGAGCACAATTAAGTGTTCTGGAATACTCATTCTCTGCAATGTTGTCATGATCCGCACAGTCAAAAGCTTTTGCATAGTTAATAAAGCACAGGTAAACGTCTTTCAGTGTGGCTTTGTGGACTAATGCACTGGATGGCCAGGTCAGTCTGAACCACAAGGTCAGCAGCTCAAGCTCACCAGCTGCTCCTTGGAAACCCTATGCAGAGTTGCTATGAATCGGAACCAACTCGATGCCACTTAGCAACAACAACAACAGACATCTTTCAGCCTTAGATATGGGTTGCACCTCAATGTAAAGAAAACAAAAAACCTTTACCACTATACCAATAAGTAACATCAAGATCAAAGGAGAAAAAAATAAAGATGTCAAAGACTTCATTGTGCTCGGACCAACCATCAACACTCTTGGAAGCAGCAGTCAAGAAATCAAATGACGTATTATATTACACAAATCTGCTGTATAAGACATCTTTAAAGTGTTCAAGAGCAATGATGTCAGTTTGAGGACTAAGGTGTACTTGATCCAAGCAATATTATTTTTAATAACCTCATATGCATGTGAATGTTGAACAATGAATAAAGAAGACTGTAGAAGAATTGATGCATTTGAGTTATGATGTTGGAGAATATTAAAGGTACCATGTTGTTGTTATTGTTATGTGCCGTGGAGTCAGTTCTGACTCATAGTGACCCTGTACAGGGTTTCCGAGGCTATAAATCTTTACAGGAGCAGAAAACCTCATCTTTCTCCCGTGAAACAGCTGCTGGTTTCAAACTGCTGACCTTAAGGTTCGCAGCCCAATTCATAACCACTACGCTACCAGAGCTCCTTAAAGGTACTATGGACCACCAAAAAAAAAAAAAGACACAAACAAATCTGTGTTAAAGAAGTACAACCAGAATGCTCCTTAGTATCCAGGATGGCGAGACTTCATCTCTTATATTTCAGACATATTATTAGGAGGGACTAGTCCCTGGAAAAGGACATCAGGCTTGGTAAAGTGGAGGTTCAGTGAAAATGAGAAAGACCCCCAATAAGATGAATTGTCATAGTAGCAGCTGCAATGGGCTCAAGCATAGCACCAATTGTGAGGCTCGCACGGGACTGGGCAGTTCTGTTGTGCATAAAGTGGCTATGAGTTAGTACTGACTCGACAGCACCTAACAACAACAATAAGAAACATCTTTCTGGTGTTCTGTACTTTCAGCCAAGATTCATTTGACATCAACATATCCCTTTTTCTACATCCTCATCCGAATTCGGCTTGAACCTCTGGCAATGTACTGTTGCCGCCATTTAAAAAATTATCGTCAACAGAATTTTATTTGCATGTGTTCTTTTCTAAATTAAGTTTTTATTGTGGATTGAGTGAAAGTTTGCAGGGCAGATCATCAGTTTTACATTCAACAAATCATATAACTTGTTTCATCACAATGATTAATTACAATCCCCTCCATGTACCATAAATTTATAGTATTTCTCTCTGTTCATTTTAGCTTTTTTTTTTTTTTTAAACACTCAGGCATATATAATAATTTACACCACCAAAGGGCACATTCTGCAATTCTGCCTCCTGGCCACTATCTCTTAGTCCTTCTCTTCCCATGAATCTAGAGTCCTCAGCTGCTCCTTCTCTCCATGTCCCCATCTCTGCCTCTATCTCTGGTGTTGCTGCTTCTCTGGACAAGGTCCTGCATTCTGCTTGTGCTCTTCTCCCATGATGGTCCTAGGGCTCTTTGTATCTGGACTGTAAGATTAACTGCTCCCCCATCTTTGTTATAAAACTTCTACCTTTACAATTGTAACTGTTGCAATTAGTCATGATAACAATAACTCACTATTGAATCACAAGAATCATATCCCCATCTCTTTTAACCAGACCCATCTAGACAAGATGAAAACTATTCAGCGGGGACTCATTCTTTCCTCACACACTCTTAAACTAAATTCCTTCTTGAAACCTTGTAAGCCAATCACTTCATGCCTTTATTGCCTCTTTAGTTGCCTGTCCCTATACAGAGGCGATAGCATTGATACTTGATGTGAAGACTCCTTCCCTCTCTGTTGGTATTTAGAGTTACTACCTCCATGAGTATGGAGTCCTGGTGGGCTAATGTGCTGGACTGCAAAGTCGTTTGGACCTCATGGTCAGTGGCTCAAGCTCACTAGCCACTACTTGAAACCATATACAAAGTCGCTATGGGTCAGAACCAACTCAATGGCACCTCCATGAGTATAGGTCAGGATCACCAAATTGTAGCAATTTACCCTTGTTTCCTTTATCAAAAATTTGTTTGTTTGTGTTTTATCTTCCTCTAGTGGAGTTCTGATTATCAAGCAAGCCAGCAAGGTTAGGTCAAATGGGCACTATCTGCAAGTTTGGGTGTTCTTTTGCATCTCCCCTCATTTCATATCAGCTGGATACTTCACTCTCAGCTCTAGCCCTCTGTGGCTATTTCCTTGTCCATGGGATCAGATGTCCCCAGGTCTCACCACACTTTGGAGCAACCAGCCCTTCCTCTTCTCTCTCTCATCTCTAGGTCAACGGGAGTCTATGGAATATGGTTGAACTCAGCCGATTTCTTCATTGCTGCCTTTCCCCCTCTTCCACTCACCAGTAGACCAATGTGGTTGCCATCAAGCTTACATGCCTGCTCATGTGTTTGTTGCATGTGATATTAATGATAATGTCCAATGATTTCTGCATTCTGTTGGTTCACCTCTCTTAGGAATGGGCACACACATCTATCAACTCTGTGAATATACTAAAAGCGACTGAATTGGCACTTTAAAAAGGTGAATTCTGCAATTTGTAAGTTATATCTCAATAAAGCTGTTAATAAAAAGAGACAGAATAAGATAGAGACGAGTTTATGTATGTGTGTATGTATATATGTATGTGTGTGCATGTATGAGACAGAGAAGAGAGGATGATGAGAGGAGAGAGAGGGAAATGACAGCCAGGAAGACTGAGAGATATGAAAAAATACAACAGAAAAGAATATAAGAGGAACAGAGAGGACCCTATTCACACACAAAAAAGAGGAAGCCCTCCAGTGAGATGGATTGGCACAGTGGAAGCAGCAATGGGCTCAAGCGTAACAACAAAACAGCTCCACCAGCCCCAAACTCTTCCAGATTTCCAAGTTGCTCAAATCAATTATTGTCTGATCACTGCCCATCCAGTACAAGTGAAAGGGATTTACTTATTTTCTTTCACAGATGGGGAAAGCGATGCATTGGGCAGGTAAAAATCATGGTTCAGGATATCTGATGAGTCTGTGGCTTAGATAAAAATGGGCCCCAGGTATTCTTACTCTCAGGAGCTTCATGTTATTCTCCCTCTCTACCTTGACCTTCCCAATTGACTTCTGTTAGGTTAGCACCTGCCTGAGGCTTTGTTTAGGAATAAACTTGATGGCTTTCCAAAGTTGACAGAATCAACAGGGAGCAGAGCTCTGAGAGATGTGGGGCAAGGTGTGGCTCCCTCAGTCTATTGTGAAAACAGGGGTAAGCAGATGTCTGGCAAAGCAGAGCAGTGGCCTCAAGGTGAGGCTGGGGTGGGAAGAGCAGGTCAGCTTCTGAGTTGGCCTGCTGCTGCCGCCACACATTCAGCTCAGGTGGTTATTAGCTGCCGTCTAGTTGAGGGAATCCAGTTTCCTTTCACAGTATCCCTTTACCCACATGCTTGGTCCAGTGTTAGGTTATAACCAAGCCAAGGAATCAATCAGAAAGCACCCAAAATTCAGTGGCCATGGACTGCATTTATTCTACTAGGATGGGATGGGATGGGATAGAAGAGAATAAGAGTAGAAAATAGCCACAAAAAACAAACTATAATTTTCTATGAGATTGTCCTAGAGAAAGCTCGCCCCCAAAAAATGCATATAGAAGCAGTATTTTTGTTACTATTATTCATCTTTATATATTACGTATTATGTACTGAGTCACAGAGTAAAATGTTTTTATTAATATGGATTGTGGGCAGAAAAGTTTGGAAGCTATTAATGTAGGATGAGATCCTCATTTTCTAGATGAACCTCTGAGATTCTGCACGAGCTGTTTCCTCTCCCATATCCACTAGAGAAAAACATTCTGTTACTTAAAAGCCATATTTAAATTCAACCTTCACAGGATTGCAAAAGCACTAAAGCATTATTCTGAACTGATAACTAGTCTGATACTTATCCAAATAGTTGAAGAAAAGGACTTCATTATAACAAAACTCCAAATAAAAAATACAGAAGGACTGACAGAATTAGAAAGTTATCCTTTGCAACCCTAATGGGAAGGGAAAAAAATAAACAAACATCTAATCCATGATCAAGTATGTGGAGGCTAAAGCCATTAGAATTAGAAGAAGGTTGATGGGGAACTATTATAACTAACTTTTTTTTTTTTTTTAACTTTTTATTGTGAATTGAGTGAAGGTTTACAGCTAAGATCATCAGTTTTATATTCAACAAATTATACACTTTGTTTCATCTCAATGATTGCAATCCCCTCCCTGCAACAACAGTTATCCCATTTCTTCCCTGTGATTCCTATTTCCATTCCACCCATCTTCCCATCCCTTCTCAACTTTGTCCTTAGGTAAATGCTGCCCTTTCAATCTTGAATGATTGACCATTGCATGGTGAGCAGACCTCACTAGTGTTGTTGTCCCCCAACTCCCAGCCCCCCACATACCCATCTACAGCTTGGTTGAAAATTGAGGCACAAGGATGAGTTCTATAATGGGCTTTTAACAGATAAATCTGGCTATTCAGGTGTAACATCAGGAAAAGTGACACAACCAGACATTATGGGCCTCCTTTAAGATATAACAGGAAGTACACAGCCTCACCTCTGGAATACTCTTGCCAAAAGATTCATTAATAACCTGCAATATGCAGATGATACAACCTTGCTTGTTGAAAGCAAAGAGGACTTAAAATACTTACCGATAAAGATCAAAGACTACAGTCTTCAGTAGGATTGCACCTCAATATAAAGAAAACACAAATCCTCACAACTGGACCAATAAACAACATTCTTATTAATGGAGAAAAGATTGGCATTGTCAAGGACTTCATTCTTCTTGGGTCAACCAACAACACTCATGGAAGCAGCAGTCAAGAAATCAAATGACGTATTGCATTAGGCAAATCTGCTGCACAAGACCTCGGAAACCCTATACAGCATCACTATAGGGTGAAACTGACTTGACACTTAACAACAACATCATCATGATGTTATTTATTTATCCAGTTGTGAGGCTTTGTGTTTTCTTTATAGTGAGGTACAATCCTGCTGAAGACTGCAGCAAAGTTGGTTTGAGCTTGAACCACCAATCTTATGGTTCAAACCAACTTTGCTGTCTTGCACATTAGCCCACGGTGCCACATCATGATGCCAACATAATGAAAAATGGAGAAAATATTAAAGTTCTCAAAGACTTCATTTTGCTTGGATCCACCACAATCAACACTCATGGAAACAGCAGTCAAAAAATCAAATGGCGTATTACATTTGGTAAATCTGCTGCACAAGACCTCTTTAAAGTGTCCAAGAGCAAAGACAACAGTTTGAGGACTAAGGTGCGCCTGACCCAAGTCATATTTTCAGTTGCTTCATATGCATGTGAATGTTGAACAATGAATAAAGAAGATCTTAGAAGAATTGATGCATTTGAATTATGGTGTTGAAGAATAATATTAAAAGTACCATGGACTTTCAGAAGAGCAAACAATTCTATTGAAGAAGCACAGACAGAATGTTCCTTAGAAGTCAGGATGGTGAGATTTTTGTCTCTTGTACTTGTGGCATATTATCAGCAGGAACCAGTCCCTGAAAAAGGACATCATGCTTGGAAAAGTGGAAGGTCAACAAAAAAGAGGAAGACCCCCAATGAGATGGATTGACACAGTGGCAGCAGGAAAGGGCTCAAGGGTGGCAATGATTGTGAGGAAGACTCAAGACCAGGCAGAGTTTCATTCTGTTGTGCCCAAGGTTGTAATGAGTCAGAACTGACATGAGAGCACCTGACAGCAAGAACAAGCTGTGAGAGTATACATTTGTGTTTGTTAAAGTCATCTACTTGAATTTCTGGTACAGCAGCACTAGAGAAGTAAGACACTTGATTATTAGGGGGAAAAATATGCTAGAGGTTCAGTTTCTCTGGAGTAAAATTTTGTCATCTTTAGTCCTTTACTATTTAGTCATTTTGAATGTGAAATTGTTTTTTAACAGTTCTTGGCGAAGAAAACAAATACAAAAATAAATAAAGTAAAAGGGACTTCACAAAGATTAGATGAGTCAAAACCAGAACATAACATATGCAATAGGACAAATGCTCTTGTTTCTTCAACAAATAAATGACATGGGAAAAGAGAAAGGGGCTGATATAGATGTAAGGAGACTTAAGAAATAAGTCAGTTAAATGTAATGGGAGAATCTTCTTGGAATCTGATTGGAATAAGCCAGATATAAAAAGGCATTTTTGACAACTGGGGAAATTTGAACACAGGGATTAAATGATAGTAGGTAATTATTATTTTTTTGTTGTTGTTGTTGCTGTTAGTTCTGATACATCATTGTGGTTATGTCTTCAAAATATGGGAGTTAAAATCTTGGGGAAAATGTTGATAATTTAAAAACCGGACAATAAGTACATTGCATTTGTTGTACTGTTCTCTCTACTTTTGTGTATGTTTGAAATTTTCTATAATAGAAAGTGTTTAAACATAAGCTATTCTGAGAGGCCTTTCCAGATCTTTCCAGCTGATATCAATGCCTCTTCCCTTACTCTTAAGAACTATGATTTTTAACTGTTTACATAGCATTTGCAGGAGTTACTGTTGGGTAAGTATTGGGTTGCTAATCACCAGCTGTTCTGAAGGAGAAAGATAAGGCTGTCTGCTCCCGGAAAGATTTACAGTCTCAGAAACCCTTTACAAAGTTGCTGGGAGTCAAAATGGACTCGATGGCAGTGAGTTTGAGCTCAACATAGCATTTAAGTAGCCCTGGCATCACAGTGATTATTCACTGTCAAGTGACTGAACCCACCAGTCACTCTGCAGAAGAAACGTGTGGCATCTACTCCCATAAGGATTACAGCTTTGGGAACCTTAGAGACTTGTTCTGCTCTAGCCTATGAATTCACATTGATTTGACAGCACTAGTTTTGATAGTATAGTATTTATCCCTGGCTCTATTATGGTCACAGCATTCTCTGTAGATATATGTCTACCTTCCTTAATAATAGCTCCTTGAAGGCAAACACTGTATTTCTGGTGCCAAGTAATTGTTAACTAATTTAATTTTAATATATCTGAATTGAACTTGGACCCCCAGAGCTTCCACAATGTCCATGGTCTGGGAGAGAGAATTCTTAACAGCCCTAAACTCAGACCATCAGGAAAAGAAAATTACAGAAAGGAAAAGGAAGCCCACCTCCACCATTCCCTCACTCCCATTCATTCATTTTGTTTTAATGAGTATTCTCTGAGCCAGGTAACATGGTGGATCAAGGAGACACATTCCACCCCACTTATCACAAAATACCCTGAGGATCTCATAGTCTTGTTGGGGAGATTGCCCCCAAACAGAACATTGTCACAGTCTGTGATAAGTGCTGCATTAGCAGTAAGAGGAAAATGCCAAGGGTTTCAGTGGAGGGCAGCAAGCTCATCAGGAAACAGCTTCTTGGTGGCAGCAGTGCCTCAAGTGACTCCCTTACTACCACCCAGTTAGCTTCCTACCAGGAGACAAGCAAATGTAAAGCTATGGGGCAGACAGGTCCAAGAAGGTCTGGGTGAAGAACCCAAAATGACTGGTTTGACAGCCTCCAAAGCAACACTTTTTAAATATGTTTGACAATTTTATAGGGAAGAGGGTGAGCGCTCTGAGGGAGGTTGAAGAAGGACCCCTGGGCAGCCTTCTTCTTTCCCCTTCGGTCTCCAAGGATCCTATTGCAGCCCCAAACATGCAACCTTGCCCCCCAGCAAAACTGATGCCCTGGACTTAACCAAAGACCCTTTTTATGAAGCAATCTAATAACTTATCTGTTGTCATTTAAGCATGTCCCTTGATGGTTCCAAACCAACAAGTATTCCTACTATTGACATAGAGTTCTCTCCCCCAAAAGTTCAGATAAACACAACTTTACCCATCCTATTGCATTTCCAAAGGAGCTCTGATAGCATAGTGGTTACGAGTCAGGCTGCTAATCTCACAGCCAGCAGTTTGAAACTTCCAGCAGCTCCACAGGAGAAAGATGAGGCTTTCTGCTCCTGGAAAGATTTCTAGCCTTGGAAACCTATAGAGGGTCTTTATGGGTCGAAACCGACTCCGCAACACATAACCACCACTGCATTTCCAGGGGTCTTAACAAGCCTATCAAAGTGGTGCTGAGCTGTTGCCCAGTGAGTCTGCCTATTGATTTGGACCTTGGTGGTTGTGTGCCAACTCATAACTGAGTCTGTATAGGATTTCCAGGGCTGTAAATCTTTACGGGAGCAGCAAGCCTCTTCTTTCTCCCATGGAGCTGATGGTGGGCTTGAACTACTGACCTTGTGGTTAGCAGCCCAACTCATAACCACTATGCTCCTTAATCTGGACCTTGGCATGTTCCATTAATTCATTGTCTCGCCTCTTCCCCCTGTAGCTTACTTACAATCTAGAGCCCCATGCTGCCCCTATACCCAGGAACCTTCTCTGGACATTCCACACCTCTATAACCTGGTATTGCATTGTAGGATAAGCAGTCAACCCCAAGGTCGACTTGAACCACAAGGTCAGCTTGAACTGCAAGGTCTGCAGTTCAAACACACCAGCTGCTCCTCAGAAACCCTATACAGGGTAACTATCTGATAGCATAGTGATTACAAATCGGGCTGTGAACCGCAAGTTTGGCAGTTTGAAACTACCAGCTGTTCTGCAGGAGAAAGATGAGGCTTTCTGCTCTTGTAAAGATTTATAGCCTCGGAAACCCTGTACAGGGTCAGTATGAGTCGAAACCGACACCAAGGCACATAACAACAACATGCGTCAACACATAACAGCAACAACATAGCCAAAACAGAACTCCCAAGCTAGTTGTTATTTGTTATTAGTTGCCAGTGGGTTAACTCCAATTCATGGCAACCCTTTGTGTGCTAAATAGAAATACTCCGTAGGATTTTCAAGGCTGTGACCTTTCAGAAGCACATCACTGGGCCTGTCTTTCAAGACCCCTTGGGTGGGTTTGAGCCACCAAACTAATTACTCAAAGATAACTGCACCTTAAAAATATGAAGGTGGATACAGAGAGAAGTCAAGTTAAGCAGATAATAGGTACTTAGTAAATGTCAGAGTAAATGAATTATTTAGCTAATGAATTCATGAACCCTAGCCCTCAGAAGAGGGATTATATCAGAGACAAAAAAAAGTTGTATTGACTGATTGATTGAAAGGACGAATGGAAGAGACCAGAGACTGGGGTCCCATTCGACCACTAGCATAGATGGTAGCCTGGTCTCACCTGTCTGCAGGTTTGGGGTCGCAGGGCTCAGCCACAGCGTGAGGAGGAGAACCAGCCACATGATTGCAGGCATCAAGCAGAAGTAGAAGCAATTCAGGGACCAGACTTTTAATACCTACTCATCAGAAAGCTCACCTGGCACCTGCACCCCTGGGAGGAGCCAAACAACACCTGGGCTGCCAGTGGCAGAGGCTAGGGGGGTGACACCATGCAGTTAACCCAGGTGTCCCAGCTGCTTGGAACAACTCGCCCAAGCAGAGCTATGTAGGTGAAACATAGTTTTCGCATCTACTGGGGACTCCGGGTTCGTGGTAGGTGCAGAGTCACAGAAAGCAGAGTCACAGAGATCATCTAATGTGACCCTTTAATTTTATAGATAAGCACACTGAAGCCCAGGGCAGATAAGAGGCCGATGCTGTTCCAACCTCACAATTACTGTTACATTTGAGTCCATTGTTGCTGCCATTGTGTCAATCATTGGGGGTCTTTTATTTCACTGACCTTCCACTTTACCAAGCAAAATGTCCCTCTCCAGGCACTGATCCCTCATGACAATATGTTCAAGGAAAGCGAGACAAAGTCTCACCATCCTCACTTTTAAGGAGCATTCTGGCTGTACTTCTTCCAAGACAGATTTGGTTGTTCTTCTGGCAGTCCATGGTACTTTCAATATTCTTCTCCAACACCATAAATCCAAATGCATCAATTCTTCTACAGACTTACTTTTTCATTGTCCAACTTGCATATGCGTATGAGACAACTGAAAATACCATAGTTTGGGTCAGGCACACGTTAGTCCTGAGACTGACATCTTTACCTTCAAACATAAAACCTCTTTAGGTTTTGTGCAGCAGATTTTCCCCAATGCAATACAACATTTGATTTTTTGACTGCTGCTTCCACGAGTATTGATGGTTGATACCAACAAAAAAAGTCTTTGACAACTTCAATCTTTTCCCCATTTATCTTGATATTATTTATTGGTCCAGTGGTTAGGACTTTGCTTACTTTACATTGGGGTGTATTTCATAGTGAAGGCTGTGGTCTTTAATATGCATCAGTGAGTATTTCAAGCTCTCTTCATTTCCAGTAAGCAAGGTTGTATCATCTGCATATCGCAGGTTGTTAATGATTCGTCCTCCAATCCTGATGCCACTTTCTTCTTAATATAAACCAGCTTTTCTGATTATTTTTGCATCATTCAGATTGAATTGCTATTTTTGTTAGGTTATGTTGAGTCTGTTCCCACTCATAGTGACCCTATGCACAACAGTATTAAACACTGCCCAGTCCTGGACCGTCCCATTGAGTAAGTATGGGGAAAGTCTACAACCCTAGGACACACCTTTTCTGATTTTACACCATTCAGTATGCCCCTGTTCTATTCTAACAGGTGCCTATTGGTCTATGTATAGGTTCCTCATGAAAACAATTAAGTATTCTGGAGACTGGAAAAGTTAAATCTACTTCCTAGCTTCCCTTCACATGGCAACCAGTGACATAGTTCTGGTCAGTGGAATTATGTTCTGGTCAGTGGAATTATACTGGAGAACTTCCCTCTCCCCTCCCAGACTTTAATGGAATGTGAGACCCAAGGCTGTGGTGACCATCCACAATGATGTGAACCTTTATTACTCATTTAAAGTAGTGTTGGTCAGGTTTCTTCACTATAAAGTGGCTATTTATCTCTTTGCACATTCTATTCTTTGAAATTTGTCCCTAAGGTATTAAGCTCCTCCTGGAGAGGAACAATTTTGCACAAATTGTTTGGAATTACTCTGTCAGAAAGCATGGTCTCTTATCCCTCGGTTATTTATTTATTTATTTGTAATTTTTTATTGGAAATTAAGTGAAGGTTTACAGAGCAAATCATCAGTTATACATTCAGTAAATCATACACTTCATTTCACCTCAATGATTGTAATCCTACTTCCCCCCTGTATTACTTGTTTCCATTCCTCCTTCTTTCCCCATCCTTCTGAATTTTGTCCTTAGGTAAATGTTGCCCTCTCAGATAGTTGACCATTCTATGGTATATGGCCAAACTTTGTCTCTCATACTTGGGACATATTGTCAGGAGAAGGATATCATGTTTGGTAATGTGGAGAGTCAGAAAAAAAGAGGAAGACCCCCAGTGAGATGGATTGGCCAAGTGGCAGCATCGATGGACTCAAGTGTGGCAACAATTGTGAGGTGGGCCCAGGATCAGGCAGTGTTTCATTCTGTTGTGCATAGGGTCACTATGAGTCGGTACTGACTCGATGGCACCTAACAACAATTATGGTATATAGGGTCACTATAAATCAGAACTGAGTAAACAGCACTTAAAAACAACAGCATGGTGTATGTACCTCCCCAGTGTTGTTGTTCCCCCTATATACCTATCTATTCCTTGGCTGAAAATTGAGCCATGGGGGTGATCTCAGTTCCAGAACTGAAGGGTGACCAATCTCAAGGTTCCATCACTTTCTATCTAGCCATTATGCCTGGTCTTTTTTTATGATTTTGAGTTTTGCTCCACATTTTCTCCCACTCTATTCCGGATTTCTAATGTGATCCTTTTCAGAGCAATTAGTAGTGGTAGCCAGGAACCATCTAACTCTTCAGGTCTCAGTGTTGTAGAGATTGATGTTCATGTGGTTCATTAGTCCATTGGATTAATTATGTCCAAGTGTTTTCAGTTTTCACCACTATCCCTTTCGGACAATGAAGGACCAACCACTACTTGTACCTTAGATGGCTGCTGTGGTACCACAAGTTTACTTGATATGGTTTTTATATCAAAGTCATGTTGTTATTGTTGTGTTGTTGTTATGTGCCGTGGAGTCGGTTCCGACTCATAGTGACCCTGTACAGGGTTTATGAGGCTATAAATCTTTACAGGAGCAGAAAACCTCATCTTTCTCCCACAGAACAGCTGGTAGTTTCGAACTGCTGACCTTAAGGTTTGCAGCCCAATTCATAAACACTATGCTGTCATATGGGACCATGCAAATTAGGTGTACAGGACTCTAATGTTGAAATAGGTTAGAATTTTGCCATCCTGCTAGATTTTATTTTATTTTTTAAGCAGAAAAAAAAACAAAACCATTTTATTTCTATCAAGTTGAAAAGTATCTTCAGGCAAGATAATAAAAATAATCAATTATATAATTAACAATTAGGGTAGCATATACAGATTACACTATAGGTTTTGTTGTTGTTGTGTTGTTAAGTCAGTTCCAACTCATAGCAACCCTGGTTGACACCCACCAGTTGCTCTTATGAAGTGCTCAGAAGACAAGAGAATACAGTGACGTCTCAGAGATCTGATCACTTTAATGGCTTACAACTAAAAAATAAACAATCTCATTTTTGTTGTGGTTGGGAAGATGAGGAGGAACCAGATCAATGCTTCCACCAAGAGAACTAAAGAACATTCACATGAAGGGACAAAAGGAGAGGGACTGCCAAGAGCCTCAGTAGTGTTTATAAGCATTCGCTCCAGTATAGAAACTAGATGGCACTGAGCTGACTGAGACGTCATAGAGCACCTTCAGAGAATAAATAATGTGTTTCAATATCAAAATCACAGAAGTGCTGAAACAGACTTCCCCTGCTCCCCTGCTCCTAGCTCCACCCACATCACTATGAAAGGTTAGACAGAAGTTACTCCCAGGACATGGAACATGAAGAAACGATATGTAATTTATTTTATTTTGTGTGGGGGGGGAGCGACAATTATTTTTAAGGCAGCAGGAATGTAGTTTACTGTCCTTCCCAGGGAAGCGCAAGAATTATACAAAATGGCCACCAAGTCTGGAAAACGGGCAACTCCTTAATAAACTGTTTATTGATATGACCTTGCAATGCACAAACAGTGTTATCTTTATTTCTACACTTTGTGGTCACCCATCGAATACATCTTCAGAATAGAAAAAAAAAAAAAATTGTTTTCCCAGAATCACAGAACTGTCAGATTCAGTATAGGCACAGCTAGTTCAACATTTTCTTCAACCTCACAAGTGCCATACCTTTTACTGACTATGTATGATATGCTTGAGCCACTTGCATGAGAAAAACACTGTCAGCATCCATATTTAGCAGCATTTTCAAAATACAATTTTTTGTTGTCTTGAATTGTTGTTGTTGTTGTTGTTAGGTGCCATTAAATCAGCACTGACTCATAGCAACCCTATGCACAATTGAATAAAACACTGCCCAGTTTCACACCACCTTCAAATTGTTGCTATGTTTGAGCCCCTTGCTGCTACCACTGTGCTAATCCATCTCATTGGGGGGTCTTCCTCTTTTTCTCAGACCCTCCACTTTATCAAACACAATATCCTTCTTAGGAACTGGTCCCTCCTGATAATATGTCTTAAAATGAGTGATGAATTCTGACCATCCTGGCTTCCAAGGAGCATTCTGGCTGTCTTCTTCCAACATCGATTGGTTTATTCTTTTGGCAGTCCACAGTACTTCTAATATTCCCTTCCAACACCATAACTCAGTGCATCAATTCTTCTGTGGTCTTCCTTACTCACTGTCCAACTTCCACATGCATAAGGGGTTATTGACAATGCCATGGCTTCGATCAGGTGCCTCTTAGTCCTTTGCCCTGAATAAAGTGCTAAAATATTCTTTTAGTCCAATAATTTCACGTGATCTTATGACTTCTATATATGAGATAATGATCTTCCAATATTTGTGTGGGTAATATTCTCATATTTTTTGAAAATTTCCAGGAAATTTGGAGGATTTAATTTTTTTCACTAGAGAAGAAAGGAGCCCTGTCAACCCAGGAGTGTCCGATGAGCAGCTGAAGGCCTTCTGCATAGCTCAGTTTCTGTGGTAGGAAGAAATCTAGATAGTCTGCTAGCTCTCAGCTCTTAGAAAAGGAATTTGAGAGGGACAAAAGTAACTACCAGTATTACTTAACAGCCTAAGAAGGGAGAAAACAAAGTAGAAATAATACTGGAATCCTCGTATGGTATTGCAGGATAAGCACTAGATGGTAAGGTCAGTTTGAACCACAAAGTTGGCAGTTCAAACTCATCAGCAGCTCCTCAGAAACTATACAGGGTTGCTATGAGTCAAAACCAACTTTACATCACTTAACAAAAATAATAATAAAACTAGTAAAAGCCAAATCCTTTCATTCCAGGATGTCTGAAAAAGAGAGGTTCTCTGGAGCATGGATCTGGAAAAGACGGTGTCACTCCTTCCAGAAAAAATGAATTGTGGATACAGTCACTCAAAATGCGAGAAGCAACCACTGAAAACTTTTGGCTTCAATCCCATTGTCACCAGAAGGGCACATTCCAGGGAACTGGTGGTGTAGTTCTGCAGCTTTTGAGGGAGTTGTTGTTGTTAGGTGCCATCGAGTCGGTACGGACCCATACCGACCTTATGCACAGCAGAACAAAACACTGCCTGATCCTGGGCCAGCCTCACCACTGTTGCCACGTTTGAGCCATCGATGCTGCCACCTGGCCAATCCATCTCGTTGGGGGGTCTTCCTCTTTTTCTCTGACCCTCTACCTTACCAAACATGATATCCTTCTCCAGCGACTGGTCCCTCCTGACAATATGTTTTGAGGGAATAGGAAGAACCAAATCTTCACATGTAAAAAGGCTACAAGAGCAGCAACACAGCTGCCAAAATTAGCAAGAGTTTAGATTACACACCATTTGAAATCCAATCTATACTTGATTTCTCAGGAAGGCCTGACAGCTCTGCAGAGATATCTTAAACATGTATAGGGCTCCTTCCTTAGGAAAGGTAGAGGACAGCCTCTTCATTAACTCTGTACACATTGGTTTTCATATCAGTTCACCATTTAAACTAGAAAAACTGTATCAGCTAGCTTCTAATTTGGATGTGGTACCAATACTCCACACACAAGTGAATGAATAACCACATTTTCCTGGTTCTTCCATTGGGCAGGCTCAGTATGCTTCTTTAGACTTAACAGACAAACAATTTGGACTCAGTTGTTTGAGAAAAGTGTGTAAACATAGGGCCAGATTTTGTTAGTCTCTGTCCCCCAAAATTGATGGAGCACTCCTCAACTCTTGTATAACTTAATGACTGGCTTTGCCACATCCTTGTATTGCCTTAGCCTGGCAGCAATTGCTTCAGGATTATCATCTTCCTGATGCACTAATGGTCTACCACAATATCTTCAATACTATGTACATGTGGTGGATTCAAGTCCAGGTTATATGCTCTGCCACTAGGAAGGGGAATCCAACAGCGGCTGAGATGATATTTGAGCATTTCAAATGGAATATTCAGAGTGATCACTCACAGATCCTATCTGGGGCTCCAGTCTGTTCTAAAGTCCTAGAAAAAACATCTGACTGAGACTATTCTCCAGCTTGGACACCATGAGGCATATAATCACATGATCTGGAACCTAAATATCTTTCCCTATGTACTGCTTTGCTATATCACCAACTTCCATGTTGGCCTTGATGTTCTCCTGTAAGAAGTGGCCACTCAGAGATGCTGAGGCCAAAGTTCTGGGCAATCCTCTAGCACACAGTGCCCCTTCCCTAGCTGGAAGCACAGGGATGAACATGCACAGGGGTTTGGAAGTCATTGCCAAGGCTAAGAGGGGGGTGGCCAAAAAGATGTTAGTACCAAGGGGAGCTCCAAGAACTTTTACCTCTGTCCCTGACAACCGCTGCTCACAGGTGGACTGCCTGCTAGATTTTAAAGGAGCCATTTCAGAATCAGGAAAAGAAAACCTCAGGACCATCAAAAAGAAGGACCATGAGAGGAGTGTGAGATCCCTACCTGGAAAAACAGCAGCAGAGGCAACAACGTGGAGAAATAGAGCAGCTGCGGGCTTCTAGGCCCAAGGACTTAGTAAAGCTGAGTGCCTAGAAGCAGACGGCTAACTTGCAGGATGTGCCCTTTGGGAATTTATGGAAAGGCTAAAGGAGCTTTGTAACATTTGCCCAAGCAGGGCAGAGGTTGAGGGGCCACATGGCTATTGAAGACAAGAGCAAGGCATGCCTGCAGTACGACAGAGAAGAGGCATTCCTGACTGGAGGAGAGTTTCACCCTGAGTTGTTTCTGATTTAATTGCACACTGTTCATTTCCCTAATAAACCTCATAATCGTGAGTACTGTCTCTGAGTTTCGTGCAGCCACTGCAACAGATTATCAAACCCTGCAGACAAGTAAGGATGTTGTAAGAGGAATGGTTGATGTCAGAACAGAGTAAAGAAGGCATGTCTGACCTCTATTTAATAGGAATTAGTCTTGGGAGAAAGATGAGGCTTTCTGCTCCCATAAAGATTTACAGCATCGGAAACCCTGTACAGGGTTGCTATGAGTCAGAATCGACTCCACGGCACATAACAACAACAAGTCTTGGGTTGATTTTGAGTTTGATTCTTCTCTCCCATTGTGAAGACAGAAGAAATCAGACATGGCCTCCACACCATTTTTTAGCTGTTCATGGGATTGTAAGATTCCAGTCACTATTCAACCAAGTACGATGTTGAATGTTGTGTTTCTGGATTGTGTTTTGACAATTGACCATAACCACAGGTAGCGTAGTGGTTACGAATCGGACTGCTAACCTCAAGGATGGCAGTTTGAAACTACCAGCTGTTCTGCGGGAAATGATGAGGCTTTCTGCTCCCGTAAAGATTTGCAGCCTCGGAAACCCTGTGCAGGGTCACTATGAGGCGGAGCCGACTCCACGGTACTTAACAACAACAACAACAACAACATAAGACTATGGTCCTGAGCCCCTGGCACAACAAATCAGTCCCTCAAGGTGTTTGGTAATATCTAAGAACTTCCCACTTATTGAAAAAGATCCATATTTGTGCCCATTCCAAAGAGAAGTGACTCAACAAGATGCGGAAATTGTCTGACAATTTCATGAATATCACATGCAAGTAAAATTTATTCAAGATAATCCAAAAATGGCTTCAACATTACATTGACAGGGAGCTGCCAGAGGTTCAAACCAGATTCAGATGAGGATGTGGAATGAGGGACATTATTGTTGACATCAAATGAGTCTTGGCTGAAAGCAGAGAATACCAGAAAGATGTTTACCTGTGGCTTATTGATGATACAAAGGCTTTCAATTATGTGGGTTATGACAAGCTATGGGCCACATTGTAGAGTATGAGTGTTCCAGAACACTTAATTGTGCTCATGAGGAATTTATACGTAGACCAAGAGGCAGTTGTTCAAATAGAACAAGGGAACACTGAATGGCTAAAAATCAGGAAAGGTGTGTGCCAGGGTTGTACTTTTTTGCCATGTTTATTCAGTCTGTTTGCTGAGCAAATAATCTGAGAAGCTGGACTATATGAAGAAGAATGGGGCTTGTAGACTGGAGGAAGACTCATTAGCAACCTGCACTATGCAGATGATACAACCTTGCTTGCTGAAAACGAAGAAGACTTAAAATACTTACTGATGAAGATCAAAGACCACAGCGTTTAGCATCAGTTGCACCTTATTGTAAAGAAAAAATAAAAAAACCTCACCACTGGACAAATAAATAACATCATAATAAATAAAGAAAAGATTGAAGTTGACAAAGACTTCATTTTTCTTGGATCCGCCATCAACACTCATGGAAGCAGCAGTTAAGAAATCAAATGACGCATTGCATTTGAAATCAAATTTGCTGCACATGACCTCTTGAAAGTGTTGAAGAGCAAAGATTTGAGGACTAATGTGTGCCTGACCCATGTTATTTTCAATAGCCTCGTATGCACGTGAAAGTTGGACAATAAATAAGGAAGACTGTAGAAGAATTGATGCTTTTGAGTTATGACATTGGAAAAGAATATTAAAAGTACCATGAACTGCTAGAAGAACAACCCAATCTGTGCTGGAAGAAGTACAACCAGAATGCTCCTTAGAAGTCAGGATAGTGAGACTTCGTCTCTCGTACTTCATATTATCAGGAGAGCCCAGTCTCTGGAAAAGGATACCATGCTAGCTAAAGCAGAAGGTCAGTGAAAAAGAGGAAAACTCCCCCAATGAAATGGATTGGCAAAGTGGCAGCAGCAATGGACTCAAGCTTAATACCAATTGTGAAGACTGGGCAGTGTTTTGTTTTGTTGTGCATAAAGTTGCCTTAAAGTCAATTTCGATTCATAACTACCTTATGCCAACCTCCTTCTTATTGTATATTGCCTTCCCTGTCACTCAAGTTAACATGTGTCTATCCAGTAATTTAAGGAGCTCTGGTAGCGTAGTGGTTACGAATCGGGCTGATAGCCTCAAGCTCAGCAGTTCAAAACTACCAGCTGTTCTGCGGGAGAAAGATGAGGCTTTCTGCTCCCATAAAGATTTACAGCCTCACTATGAATCAGTACCAACTCCACGGTACTTAACAACAACAACATCCAGTAATTTATTTCTTCTTCTCACCCACCTTTGGTAGCCACCAAAGAATGTTTTTTTTAGTATAAAAACCTTTTCTCTTTTTAATTTAAAACATTTTATTGTGAATTGAACGAAAGTATACAGAGCAGATCATCAACCTACAGTCAACAAATCATACACTTCTTTCACAAAATGATTGAAATTCTCTCCATGTGCCATCAGTTAACAGTATTTTCCTCTATTCTCTTTAGGTATCACACTCCACCCAGTGTCTTCCACAACCTTCATCTTTCCTGTGCCAACTTCCCTCTTGTTGTATATTGCCTTCCCCATCACCCAAGTTAGCATGTCTCTATCCTCTAGCCAGCAAATAATTTTCCCTTCCCACTCCTGATAACCATCATAGAATGTTTCTTTTAGCAAGAAAACCTTTTCTTAACTATTTACAACAGTGGTCTCATATAACACTTGCCCTCTTGTTTTTCTCTTAGGGAATACTGTGGCTTTGTAGGTTAAGAACTGGACTGCTAGCCATAAGGTTGGTGGTTTGAGCCCACCAGTCAGTTTGTGGGAGAAAGATGAGGCTTTCTACTCCCGTAAAGATTTACAGCCTTGGAAATAGGGTCACTATGAGATAGAACCACCTCAACAGCAGTTAACAACAACAATTTCACTCAGCATAATGTTCTCCAGGTTCATCCATGCCATGAGGTATTTCACAGATTCATTGTTATTCTTCAACATTGCATAGTATTCCATTGTGTGTATATACTAAAGTTTGTTTATCCATTCTTCCATTGATGGACATTTAGCTTGTCTCTATCATTTTGCTATTGTGAATAATGTTGTGATGAATACGGAGGTGTATACGTCTATTCGTGTCCTGGCTCTTATGAGATTTCTGGGTCATGTGGTATTTCTATTTCCAGTTTTTCAAGTAAGTGCCTTACCATCTTCCATAGTGGTTGTGTTACTAAGGTACAAGACAGGGCTCCCTAATTTGAGGCTGGGCCTTGATCTGGATTCTTGCATTCTACTGACTAAGAATGACCAGAAGAGTCTCAGGGGTTCCAAGCAAACAAAAATTTACTGAAAGTGAAAGAGCAGAAACTCTAGAGCGAGGACAGAGAGGGACCAAGCAATGTTAGCCTCTGTTCCCCGGAAAAAAGTTGAGCTGGGTTTTATAAAGGTTTTCAGCCTGGGAAAGGTGTCGTATTTATTCAGAGGGATAGAGGAGGATTTCTGAGAAGGGTACATGCAAAGGTTAGTTTCAAGAGGGAGTCAGCAGCAAAGGTTGTTAAGAGGAAATGGTGGGACTTGTTATGGTATGTAGCACATGCTTAGTACTTCCAGGTTCCAGTTTGAGCCACACCTTCCAGGGGCTGGTAGTCTCCTCCACCCCCCAGTGGAAGGTCATCCATCTGTCATCCTCCAAGATGGTGTGCATGTGTTGAGAACAAGATGAAAGATAACTTACAAAGGAGAAAAGAAGGCTAATCTCTTGTAGGGAACAGGATGATATGTTTTAGAGGGAGTAAAGGAGGCTATTTTCTCTCCTGAAAATCTTGTTTGCCTGAGTTCTATCACATAAGCACTTTGCCCAAGTCCCAGAATTCTGCCGGCCCCCACCCTGTCTCAACTGCACCATTTTACAGTCCCACCAGCATTGTAGGAGAGTTCCAATCTCTGCATACCCTGGCCAGCATTTGTGGTTTTCAGGTTTGTTTGCATTTGTATCTTTTAACATTGTTGCAGATTTTTTTTCCCATTTTACTGTTATGATTTTTATCACTACTGTTTAATGGATGCATCTATTTTGGGATATTTTCTGTTATTTCTTTTACTCTCATAAATTATGCTGCCGTAAACAGCTTATGAAACACTGTTCTGTGATGTTCTATGATATTTTCTGCTTAGGCATGCTGCACAGAACACAGAACCGTAGAAGATGTTCATTCATTAGAAGCTTGTATGAGACAAGTGGGTGAGTAAGGAATGAAGGCTGGGCTGGCAGTGAGATCCGGTGGTCCTTTTTTAACAATCTTCTCACCCTTGGTCTATGAAGATCTCAAGTCTAAGTTAAATCACGGGAAGGTTTGGCTCCTTGTCAAACACACCTATTTTGTAACAATAAACAAAGGGCCTTAGAACAAAGTAAAAATTCTGTACAATAAGCTATTTTCCTTATCTCCGGTTAGTACGCTACAGGTACAAACTGAACAAATTTGGACATTTTATCAGTTTCAGGTATTTTTCATGTGATTTCATCATTCTCCTCTCAGCTTAAATTTTAGATGTGAAGATTTTTTTAAGTACCTGGGGTAGTTTTAGGGCATATGTTGTTTTCATCGTTTGGTATCACAGAATTGGTTCTGACTCATAGTGACCCGATATACAACAGAACAAAACATATTCTAGTCTTGTGCCATCATCACAAGAGCACATTGTTGCAGCAACTATATCAATCCATATTGTTGATGGTATGCATCTTTTCACTGACCCTTTATCAAGAACATTATTCTATGATGTTCATCTCCAGGAATCAGTCCCTTTTGGTAACAAGTC
>NW_006408648.1:6817157-6818862 GCF_000296735.1 Chrysochloris asiatica | reverse complement strand
TACAATGGAGTTGAGAAAAATAAGGAAGAAGTCAGGAAAGTACTACAGGAACAATCAAATGATTGTTCAAATAGATCAAATAGATACAGCATTGGAAACAATTCAAACCCTACAGAAAGAGGTGCAAACGATTAATAATAGAATCAGAATTGGACAATACACTGAAAGGACAAAGGAGTAGAATTGAAGAGATACAAGCCAGAACTAGTTAGCTAGAAGATGAATCTCTCAACACTGTTAAGATAGAAAGGCAAGCAGAAAAATGGATTAAAAAATATTAAGAAGGCTTAAGAGTCATGTTGGCAACATGAAGAGGAACAACTTAAGAATTATCGGCATTCCGGAACAGGAAGAATCACACAAGTCCACAGAGGAGATAGTTGAAGAGCTTCTGGAAGAAATCTTCCCTAACATCCTGAAAGTGAAAAGATAAGTATTCAAGAAGTTCAACAAACCCCAGGAAGGATAGACCCTAAAAGATAATCACCAAGACATATAATAATCAAGCTCTCCAAATTCAAAGCTAAGGACAGAATCCTGAAAACAGTTAGGGAAAAGAGAAGTATAGCATACAAAGGCAAGCAAATCAGATTAAGCTCAGATCTCGCAACAGAAACCATGCAGGCAAGAAGGCAATGGGGAGACATATATAAAACCCTGAAAGGAAAAAACTGCCACCCAAGAATCCTCCACCCAGCAAAGTTATCTATCAATCAAATACAACGGTGTCATCAAAACATTCCAGGATAAAAAGAAGCTAAGGGATTTTGCCAAAGCCAACCCTGCTATGAAAAACATCCTAAAGGGAATTATAAGGACAGAGAACCCACAAGAACAGACAACAACCAGAGAATGATGTACATGGCAGCATCACCCTGAACTCAATTAACAAATGGAAGAGTCAAGAACAGAATAAAATTATAAGAACAGAGGATCTGGGAGGTCAGTCTACGATCTAAACAAGTACAATGTGAAAGAAGGTAAACA
The DNA here is from genome assembly GCF_000296735.1 of Chrysochloris asiatica. Classification (NCBI taxonomy): domain Eukaryota; kingdom Metazoa; phylum Chordata; class Mammalia; order Afrosoricida; family Chrysochloridae; genus Chrysochloris; species Chrysochloris asiatica. Next base: position 6,817,875 of record NW_006408648.1, on the reverse strand, counting down.
CAGAGGAACAGAGATCCAAATGGTGGGAAGGTCAGGTAGATTACAGGATAAAATAGACTGTCTTAAGTGGACGGAAGAGTTAATGGAATATAAGGTAGCCACAACAGGGGATTGGGGTGGGGGGGTTTAGTTGGAGTGTTGGTGAGGGCAATAGAAGAAGGGGGAGGAGGTGGAAGAACAAGGTAGATAGGGGAACACTGAGACAGGTTTGCATAGGCTAAATGGGACAGAGGTAAACAGTGATGCATGTTCAACCTTGGAACAACAGGGCTCTGGGACACAGGGATCTAGGCAGAGTTTGAAGAGGGTAAATAATACTAAAATCCTTGACTGTCTTATGAATTTTGGTTTCCCTTGCCTACTATTGTAAAATAGACACTTAAGTGGGATAGAAAGGAATGTTGGGAAACATGATTAAAGAAAACATGTAAGCCTGTCTTCAGCCTATAGCTGATTGGAATACCTGGAAGGGGTTCTAGAACTTGCCCAGTGAAATAGACCTCTTGCAAAGCCTTTGCAGAGTATAGGACCTTAGGTGGAATCCTAAGTCTCATCCAGAACCGTATGAGGTGGGACATTCCCACTGGCAAGGACAAGCAGACCAGCCTAGAAAGTTAGAGCAACAGAAGATACATCTTCAAAGAAAGGTCATCAGGAAAAACCCAAAACAAAAATGTCAGCAAGAATAAGTAAGCTGTTCTCCGGGAAGCCATCAAGG
>NW_006408648.1:6813914-6815723 GCF_000296735.1 Chrysochloris asiatica | reverse complement strand
GTTATTATTGTTGTATGCCATCGAGTCAATTCTGACACATAGTGACCCTGTGTAGAGATTTCCAGGAGCAGCTTGTGAACTTTAACTGCCGACATTGCAGTTCAAACCAACTTTCCAGCCCAGTGCATTAACCCACAGCACTACACCAGGACTCCACAAGTCCAAAGTATGTGAGACAAAGTCGTGCCATCCTGACTTCTAGACGGAGGCATTCTGACTGTACTTCTTCCAAGACAGATTTGTTTGTTCTTCTGGCATATACATAGTATCACATCTCTTAGTTCAGTCCTTGACAAAGAAAATGCTGACAGTTTAAGAATAAAGTGAGTGAAGGACACATGGAAAATATCTTCTATGATAATGACTACTGAACAAAACAAAACAAACAAACAGTTGAAGACATAGTAGCTGGAGGAGGAGAAGAAGGGAGATAAACACAACTCGGTCATTACTTCAAGATTTGAGAAAGTAACCACTGTAGAGAATGATGGCAAGAAAAGAAATGAGTGAGCTCAGCAGGAAGGTAGTCAGAGGTAAAGTCAAAATGACCCTGTGCATTGTCCCACACTGTACTTCTGATCGTGCTTGTCCCCATTGAGAAACAGGGAAGGAAAAACATACTGTCAAGAATAAAATGTTTCCCAACTAGTTCTCTCCTTCTCCAGGAAGAATCATATCTATTTCTATAGAAACTTAATCAAAGTAGAACCCACACCGACTCTGAGGGGGTAGACATACAGAGTGTCTATTAGAGGCCTCTAGATGCCTGATCTGAGGGAAAAGTAGGTAGCTGGGGCATCCTAAAAGACAGATCATGTCATCTGACTAGAGAGTCCCAGGATCGGTCTGTAGGTGAGGTGACTGCTCTATTCAGGTTCTTTTATCTTTAAGAGTATTACGTTCTAGTACTGCTCATCCAGTACTGTTAAGGACTGTCAAGTTGGTTTAGACTCATAGCAATCCAGTATAGGGTTTCCGAGAAGCGGAAACCACCAACCTTGTACTTAGAAGTCTAGTGCTTATTCTACAGAGCCACACTAATAAGATAGAGGTCTGGTATTGCAAAGATACAAGTAACAGAGGAAAACTGAACAAATTTACAAGCAGAGAATATCAGAAAGATGTTTACCTGTGCTTTATTGACTACGTGAAGGTTTTCAATTGTGTGGATCATGACAAGCTATGGACAACATTCCGAAGTATGAGTATTCTGGAACACTTAATTGTGCTCACGAGGAATCTGTATCTGAACCAAGAGGCAGTTGTTTGAACAGAACATGGGAACAATGAACAGTTTAAAATTAAGAGAGGTGTGCAACAAGGTTGTATTCTTTCACCATACTTATTCAGCCTGTATACTGAGCAAATAATCCGAGAAACTGGGTTCTATGAAGAAAAATGTGGCATCAGGATTGGAGGAAGACTCATTAATAACCTGTGGTATGCAGATGATACAACTTTGCTTGCTGAAAGTGAAGAGGACTTAAAACAATTACTGATGAAGATCAAAGAGCATAGCCCTTGGTATGGATTACATCTCAATGTAAAGAAATCAAAAATCCTCATCACTGGACCAATAAACAACATTCTTATCAATGGGGAAAAGATTGAAGTTGTCAAGGACTTCATTATTCTTGGATCAACTATCAACATTCATGGAAGCAGCAGTCAAGAAATCAAACGATGTATTGCATTAGGCAAATCTGTTGCACAAGACCTTTTTAAAGTGATGAAGAGCAAAGATACCAGCTTGAGGACTAAGGTGCACCTGACCCAAGCATGGTATTTTCAATAACCTCATATGCATGC
>NW_006408648.1:6808580-6812547 GCF_000296735.1 Chrysochloris asiatica | reverse complement strand
ACAGATCTATTGGTTCTTTTGGCAGTCCATGGCACTTTCAGTTGGAGATTATAGGTGCCATCATATAAAAGGAAATCTGGCAAGAAATCCCTGGGGCTCTGAGAGAAATGGACTTGCCTAGAGCTTGTGCCTAAATGACACCGGTATCTCAGTGATGATGTGTCTCAGACCTGCAACTCACTTGGTACTGGGCTGCTGCAGCCTCTCAGAGGACTGGTTGCTAAAACTCCCACTAGATCCTCAGAAACTTCCTATCAGGGTTTATTGTAACCTACAGCTCTCATTCGCTGCTCTGGTATTAGGTGCACCTCCAGGGCCAGCTGCACAGCTCTCTACTTTCCGTTCCTCCTTCCTCCTCCGTGGGCAGGTTACAGAATTGAGGGGGTGGGAGTATGCAAAGCACACTTTCATGTTCTCTACGTACCTAGAAGAGGAGTGGTAGATAGTCTTTCTTCCCTTTTTAATCACATGCTTCTATCCCAGGGTACCTGAGGCTCACAGTGGGAAAGCTAGGGTTATCTGGCAGCTGCTATCACTAACACTTTAAAAGCAAGCAGTTCAGTGCCTGAGTACTGGCTGTAAGAAAGGACTTGAGCTGATCAGAACTGAATAGCCAGCAGGATGTGGTGGGCACAGTGGTCCCTTTCTCCCATACTCTGAACCAAAAGTTCAAAGGAAAAAGGAAGCAGGGGCTGGACTTTACCTTATGAGAATGCTTTAGCCAGGATGCTGTAAGGATCATGCCTACACTTGCTACTGCTACATGGTATAGTAAACCTATCACACACACTTGGTGCCATAGAAAGTATTGAATAGCATAATTGACTACCAGACTCTCCTTTTTTGCAGGATGGGCCCCTATTACTCAGTGGTGAGTCCCCTGCTTTGCTGGCAGCAGGTTTGAGAGAAAATCTGTAAATCCTGTGGCTGAGGTTCCTAGAACTGGTCTTGCTCTTCCTGAGACTTCGTTAATTTTCCTTGGTATATGTGCACACACACACATATACAAGGGAGCTTCAAAGGGTTGGTGGGAAATGGATTAAAAGACAATGGTCCCCCTCTAGACTGAAACTCAAAGGGAACACAGGAGCAGGCATGTAAGCGTGCTGGTGCCCATGTTGGTCTACTTGCTGGTGAGTGGAAGAGGGGGAAAGGCAGCAATAAAGAAATGGGTTGAGTTCAACCACATTCCACAGACTCCTATGTACCTGGAGATGAGAGAGAGAAGAAGGGCTGGTTGATACAAAATATGGTGTGACCTGGGGACACCTGAGTCTATGGACAAGGACATAGCCACAGAGGTCTAGAGCTGAGAGTGAAGCATCCAGCTGATATGAAGTGAGGGAAGATGCACAAGAACATCCAAAGTTGCAGATAGTACCCATTTGACCTACCCTGATGGCTCGATAATCAGAACTCAACTTCCTGTTGTTATGTGCTGTCGAGTTGATTCCGACCCATAGGGTTTCCAAGTAGCAACTGGTGAGCTTGAACCACCGACCTTACAGTTCAAACGACGCTGCAGTCTGACGTGTTAGCCCATAGCGCCACACCAGGACTCTAGAACTCGACTAGAGGAAGATAACAAAAAAGAACAAAACAAATTTTGATAAAGGAAATGAGGGTAAATTGCTACAGTTTGATGAACTTGACCTATACTCATGGAGGTAGTAACTGTAAATACCAACAGAGAAGGAAGGAGTCTTCACATCAAGTATCAATGCTATCTATCCCCTCTATACACAGGGTAGATAGGGACAGGCAACTTAGACATCAGCTACCTAAAAGAGGGATCAATAAAGGCACGAAGTGACTGGCTTACAAGGTTTCAAGGGGGCGCTTAGTTTAATACTGTGTGCGGAAAGAAAGAGTCCCCATTGAATAGTCTTCATCTGTCTAGATGGGTCTGGTTAAAAGAGATGGGGATAAAATTCTTATGATTCAATAATGAGCAATTGTTATCATGACTAATTGCAACTCTTACAATTGTAAAGGTAGAAGTTTTGTAACAAAAACAGGGGAGTGGTTAATCTTACAGTCCAGAAACAAAGGATCCTAGGATCATCAAGGGAGAAGAGCACAAGTGGAATGAGAGACCTTATCCAAAGAAGGAGTGACACCAAAGATGGAGGTAGAGATGGTGACATAGTGACAGGGAGCAGCTGAGGATTCTAGATTCATGGGAAGTGAGGGACTAAGAGCTGGCGGCCAGGAGGCAGATTTACAGAATGTGCCCTTTGGTGGTATAGATTATGTATAAAACCTGAGTGTTTAAAAAAAAGCTTAAGTGAATAGAGAGAAACACTGTTAACTGATGGTACATGGAGGGGATTATAATCATTGTAATGAAACAAGGTATATAATTTGTTGAATGTAAAACTAATGATCTGTCCTGTAAACTTTTACTCAATCCACAATAAAAGCCTTAAAAAAAATAGACAATGGATTGTTTTCCACGAGCTTTTTGAAGCTCACATATATATGTGTATGTATAAGCCATATATAAGTATAATCTTTTTTTTCTCCCAAGCCTAAGCACTAGTCACCTAGGTTTGAAATTTTACTATTTCCAGATGTTCTATGAGTCAGGTAGAAGGCCTAACTATTTAAGCAGTGATCTCCCATCAAGCGTTTTCTTTGCATCTGTTTTGTTCCTTTTCCACCACTAGCACCAAATTCAGGTTCTTATTTCACATCTCAACTATCTCTAGTCATGCCAATCTCTCCGTAGTCATTCATTCATCAAACATTCAAGTACCTATCATATGCCAGTATCTGGAAACAGACATGACACAAAGTCACCAAAATGTGTATGCAATTATAAGCCTTAGTAAGAGTCATAAGTAGAAAGAGTTGTTGTTGTCAAATGCTGTCGAGTCGATTCCGACCCTGAGCGACCCTGTATAGGATTTCCAAGGAGCAGCTGGTGAGCTTGAACCACCGACCTTGCAGTTCAAATGGCTTTGCAGTCTGGCGCATTAACCCAACGCACCACACCAGGACTCCAAGTAGAAAGAGTAGATGCCATAAATAAAAAGCGTCACAATTTAGATGGGAGAAAGCAAGTAAAGCTACTGAGAAAGTGGCACTTCAACAAAGACCCAATGAATGAGCAGAAATGAGCTAAGCTCAGAGGAGAAAGAAAAGGGCACTAAGACCAAAAACCCAGTGCCATAGAGTCGATTCCAACTCATGGTGACTCTGTATAGGTTTCTGAGACGAAATGCTTTAAGGGAGCACCTCTCTCTTCCAGAACAGTTGGTTGTAAGCCAAGAAGACTTTGGAAAAGATTTTAGATTTTATTCTAAGAAGATTGGAAAGCCATTAAAAAGATGATTAGAGGAGTGACTGATCTGGTTAAAATTTAAGTTTAGTGTACACTTTGTGGAGAATGTTGTTATTAAGTGCCGTTGAATTGATTCTGACACATAGTGACCCTGTATAGGGTTTCTAAGGCTGTACATCTTCCAGGGAGCAGAAAACGTCGTATTTCTTCCACCCAGCAGTGGGCAGGCTTGTTGCGTACACTTTGTGGGTCACAGTCCAGTGTTTATCACATGGAAAAAAACAAGAGTAGAAGCAACAGAAGCAGTGGGATGAGAGTCTAGGGAGATTGCTGCGGAAGTTCAGGTGAGAAATGATGTTGTTTAGACAAGTGTATAGCATCCCACAGGAGCCCTGATGGCTGCTAACCACCATGTCAGCAATTTGAACCCACCAGTTGCTCTTCTGGAGTCCTGGTGTAGCTCTTCAGGAACAAGAGGCTTGCGTAAACTATATACAAACTTGCAAATCCTAGAGAATAGTTCTACCTACCCTAAATGTCACTATAAGGAGCTCTGGTAGCGTTGTGATTATGAATTGGGCTGCGAGCTGCAAGGTCAGCAGTTCAAAACTACCAGCTGTTCTGCGGGAGAAAGATGAGGCGTTCTGCTCCTGTAAAGATTTACAGCCTCGGAAACCCTGT
>NW_006408648.1:6794499-6803585 GCF_000296735.1 Chrysochloris asiatica | reverse complement strand
CAACAGTGGAGATGTGGTATAGCACTGTAGAATAAGCACTGGATTGCAATGTCAGTTTGAAGCACAAGGTAGGCAGTTCAAACCCACCAGCTGCTCCTCGGAAATCTTATGGTTTGCTAGGAGTTGGAACTGACTCGGCAGCACTTAACAACATGTGCAATAGTATTTACTGTTATTTTTACTCGTTATCTCCTAGTATCTTCCTTTACTTTGGTCATGTTGTGCTGTTGTCCCCCCCTTATTGTGTATTGCTTTTCCCTTCACCCAAGTTAATACTTGTCTTGTGGGTTAATGCGCCAGACTGCAAAGCCGTTTGAACTGCAAGGTCAGCAGTTCAAGCTCAGCAGCTGCTCCTCGGAAACCCTGTACAGGGTCGACTCAATGGCACTTCACAACAACAACAACAACAACAACTCTAGTGATTTCTCCTCCCTCCCTTTCACATTCCTGGTAACCATAGCAAAGACTGTTTCTTTCTGTGTGGAAACATTTTCTTGATTTACTATAGTAGAGTTCTCACACAATATTTGTCCTTTTGTGATTGAATTAATCACAAAAGGATAAATATTATATGAAGATGCGTTCATCCATGTTACGAGATATTTCAGAGGTTCATCATTATTCTTTAACATTCTTGGGGAAAATATACTAACTATTGTTGGTTTTAAACATATTGGTTGGAGGGAACAAAGGATATTTAAGGGGAAAAGTTCAGAAAGTTACAGAATGAAGCTAGTGTTTCAGTTAGCCAGAAAAATGAGAGAGAGGCAGGTCAGATGTGCAGAAGTGGGTGCTGAAAGAAGCATCTGAGACAACTCCAATGTTGTGGAGAGGCAGATTTACCTCACCTTAAGCAACAGCTGGAGTCCTGGTATGATGCTGCGGGTTAATGCGCTGAACTGCAAAGACATTTGAACCGCAAGGCTAGCAGTTCAAGCTCACCAGCCACTCCTCGAAAACCCTATGCAGGGTCACTATGGGTCAGAACCCACTTAAAAACAACAATAAGGAATAGCTACCCCCAGGAAATGGGTAATGGGCATTTTCTGTGTGCTGGGTAACACTATGTATCACATAGTCTAACTGTGTCATTTATGAAGAAACAGAAGTCTTAAGAGATGAAATGATTCACTTAAGGCCACCTAACAAGTCAGGAACAAACCGCTTCAACCCCTTTTTGCTGACTCTTATAATCCAGTTTCCTTGACATTAGAGCATAGAAAGCTGCACCTTCACTGACAGGCCTAGGTTACAGTAGATACTCAATAGCATTTCCTGATAGTCAAGGCAAGCAAACAAAAGGCAGAATTTCATTTCCTTCTTTTATTAAAGATGGCAATGAACTGTTAGGCTACATAAGAATGACAGCAAGTAGAAATGCAGTTCGATACATGAGTTACACACAAAAAGAACATCTTTATTTAGATTCTTGCTCCTATTATGTTAATTCAACAACAGCTGGAAAGTTTGGCAGAGAAAGCCCATAGTAGCCTCATTTAAGTGGAAAATATTTGCCTCCCACTCTTCTGCTGTGAATCTTGTCTCTACCTTGTAAGCAAGTGTTGTTGGTTTTTTTTCCCTTTATTTGCAGAGAACACTTCCTCCCTCCTATTTCATTCAGAAGGAACTCTCTTCAGTGCCTCCAGAAGCTTCTCCCCACACAGCAGGGGATTTTCAGATACTGATACGGCAAAGTGCTTTCAAAACATCCCATCCTTGCCCTCTCCCCTCCAGGATCAAATAAATAAATAAATGGGTATTTGGACAGTGAGGACAGCATGATATCAGGGTCACAAAACAGACAGACAGTCTAAGGGCATAGAGTTGGGAAGTTGGAAAAAAGTAGGTGAAAAACCAGGACCATGTAAGACAGCTTAGCTCAGCTTCCAAAGCTATGTCAGCATTTTCTAACTTCTATCCTATCTATGCTATTAAGAAACAGGCAGGACAACAAGAGAGCATTCTCTACTCCAGTGTAGTGACTTGGAGTAAGGAGCTGGATTTGTCATTGAAACCAAAACTGAAAGTAGAGCTCATTGTTTTTTACACACTTGAACCTGTAAAACTTGAGTTTTGTGGGCCCATTCCCAAAGTTCCCTGAAGGGCAAGAGGGTTTCCAGTCAGCCCTTCCAAGACTGGGCTGGGTTGAAGGTCTTGGTTTTTATAGCCTCTGGGCCTTTCAGTCTGAGGTAGTCTTCAGATTCCAAGTGTGAGGCAAAGGAACCACACAAGGAGCCAATTCTAACCTGCTGCCTCATCCTGGGGGAGCCTCAGCTGTGGCCATTGCCATAATGTCCCTTCTCCTTCCTTGTGAGACTCCTGGTAGCTCCAGCTCAGTCACTCATCAGCTTCCACAAACCAAGTGCAACTTTCTGTTCAGCTTCCTGGTGAAGTGCACAAACCAAGTGTTTTCCACCAGCAACTAACTATGGGAAGACAGATATACAGGAAGAAGCCAATTCTAAAACAAAACTGCTAAGGGCTTTAGTTAACAGAGCTGCCGCTCCTCGAAGCAGCAACCCTGACCAGTGTTTTACCTAGAGGTCACAAGCTTAAGCAACTAAAATACCCCACAGATATATACCAGGTCCCATCCACAAAGGTTCCCCACCAAACACACTTGAAATTAGTAACATGAAAAGGCTGAATGAATATACGACTGTCACAGGCTAGATAAAGTTTAGTGCATAATTGGTATAAAAAGGCTCTTGTTATGCCAAGAACACAGGAACATCCACACGCACATCCACAAGTTCTCTAACAACACTAAAAGCAGGAAGGCATTCCCACCCTCCCTCACCTGCCATCCCCTACTCCCTAGCAACTTTGATAAAAGAAACTAAGGCAAGAGAGCAACCACCTGGGAGAGTCCCCGTTCTGTTGCAGGAAGGGGAAAGAGAACGGAATTGGACCATTACTTTTACCAAGAACCACAATGACCATCCAATAGAGGACAGAATAGTAAGGGACTCACTAAGAAGATGGTACACAGGGTTTCTGTCCTCAACTTAGGATGGCACCAGGGACTTACCTGAACTTGAAGGATCATTCCTGCACCAAAGAGTTAGGTTGACTAAAAGGGAATCATATACCTAAAAGGGGGTCAACAGGTCCTCTGAGTGAATAAATGAATTTTAAGCAACAGAGTTGTAGCTTCATTTATGCCTGTTGTTTAGGCTATACAAATGGGGCTGGCCTAAGCATAGATTCTGTCCTCTACACCAAGCCCACCAGGGTAGGTAAAGAAAGCTTGAGGCAACTCAGTCCTGACTGCTCTCCTGAGGCCTCTGACAGTTCCAGGATAGTACTGATGCTATTTGTAGGGCTCCAAAAGACATCAATAAGCTGGACAGAATGCTCACAATATAGCGCTGTTCTCTGTCATTTCTCCTCAGGGTACAGTCTGACCCTATTCCAGGATTTGGGATAGAAAAATCCCATCCCCATTTCAGCAGCAAAGGAGAAGTGAATTGGTTGAGAAAGGCCTGACTCAGAAGCTCCCACATTAAAAGGAAATAAAACTGGAAATGATACTTGAGGTCAGCTGAAACCAGATCTGGTCCCAGTGGAAAAGGTCATGGATGTCAGGAGAGTTGGATCTGGCTGTCCATTCCCTGACAGAGGCACTAAAAGCTTCATTTAGGGACCTACATGTCAGTTCTGATGGAAAAACCTTGTGCCTACAAAAGTATCTGTCACAACAGACTGGACCCCAACAACCTAACAAAGGCCAGAGAAGACGACTACTCATGGTTGTCAGGCAAGTTATTAAAAAATAACAATATCAAAAAAAAACACAAAAGCCCCAAGTGGAGAAAGTCCTTAAAATAAGGGTGGCTCAGTTCCGCATTATATGTGACTCTAGTCTCTATGTGGAGAGTGGCATGTGTTTTCTTCAGGTGGTCTCCAGGATGGTGGCTTCTAGGACCAAGGCTTCAGTGGGTTCCTCCTCATAGTCTGACAGGTAGGATTCCAGGCTCTGCTTGGCCAACAACTCCCGACGTGCTTGTAACCGCTCACACCGGGGACAGCTTCCAGACTTGAAGCAAGCTTTATGGTAACATGCTTTACATTCTATTGAGATTAGGAAGGTGAGAGAGAAAGGAAAACAAATTGTATTATCCATAGCCTGTTCTCACCACCATGGCTCCACATGCCTGTGGTAAAACCCAGGAGTTGCTAATGTAGACCAAACTTTTACCCACAGTGGGGAAGGGGACGAGGGTGAAAGTAAATCAATTCGCTTTGGGTTCGGTGGTGTTTGGCCTCAACCCTCACCTTCACAGGTCCGGCACTTATGGAGCTCAAAAGGAAAAATGATGTCATCCTCATTCTGACAGAATTCACAGATGAAGCCTTTGGCTTGGCAGAGCTGGGGAGGAAAGAGGCAGCAAAGTGAGGGGCAGGAATTGGCCATCACAAAAGGGCAAACACAGGGAAGGGGAGGGAAATAATATCAGTAAAAACTGAGTGTGCGCTAAGGGGTTCTATCGCCTGCAGGGAAGGAGCCTGGGCTGAACCTAGAAGCATAAATGCCAAATTATGAACAGGACTGAGCGGTGTTAGAAAGCTTAAAGGTGGAGACAAGAAAGGTCCAAGTTGGAGAAACCTTTATCACTGGTGTGGCTCTCAACGAAGAGAGGAGGGGAAGGTGTCATGAATGGATTCCTAAAGTCAGTATTCCGGTCTGAGTCATGATTTTATTTTGAAATAGGAACCACAGCCAATTAAGATAATTTATGTGAAAATCAAATTAAGATAAAATGTGAACGATAAAGATGTTTCACCTGCCTTAGGTCAGGTCATTGTGAAATCTTTCCAGTTCCCGCAGACAAACACGATTCTCTACAGATACCCTTTTTAAAACCCTGGCTCTGAGACTGCCACAGAAATACCAACTGGGCATATTCTAAAGAGGAATGTTCTAAAAGAAGAATTTTTTAAATCTCTGGCAGATTGAATATATGAAGAACAAACAATAACTCACGTTTTTGGAATACTTAAATTTTACAAAATGCTGTCCTATAAATAATTTCCTCAATCTCCAAAAATACTGACAGGCAAGGACAGTAGGTATTATCTTCATTTTAGAGGCAAAAAGAGAAAAAAACTTTTTGAGGCTACCTCAGAGAAGGCAAAATGTTTCATTTAGTCAGTGACTAAAAATGATGAAGCCAGTCCTTCTTCCAATTCTAATTCAGGACTTCTCCTACCACATGGTGACAGTACCTTAGTGACGACCTGTCAGTTCAACCTGAGCTACCCAGGGGAAACGCCAAGACCAAATCCTTTCCCAATTCTGGGTTCCCTAGATCTACATGATTTCGTTATTCAGCAACCCAGTAAACAGTAATCCTGTTCAGTTTCTCTCACAGTGTTAACTGGTCATTTCAACTTCTTGGAGTCAAATGGCAAGAACCCTGAGACCACCCCACATTTCCATCTCCCCAAGCAAGAGCCCATTCACATGAAAATGTCCCACCATGCATCGCTCTACGTGGGCAGCCCCTGCCTTGGTGAGCTCAGCAAGCCGAGGCCCCAGCTCCCCCTTCCTGGTTACAGTCAGGTCACTCAATGAGTACAGGTGAAGATCCTCTGTCAGATGGCCTGGAACTGTGTCAAAGGAATCCAGAAGCCTACAAAGAATTAGGGGGAGTGAGTGTGGGCAGGGAATGAATACTGGCACAGCAGAGTACAAGATCCCTGTCAAACAGCAGCAGGAGGAAGAGGGTTCCAGGCAGAGCAACGAGGGTGGGTAACACTGGGGGCAGTCTGGGAGCCTTAGGCCAACCTGACATCTCTGGTCACACTAGCCTTTTTCACCCTACCAGGTAACTAGAAAGCAGAAGTGACTTTTACATCCTTGACAGCTTACAAAACCCAGTGCACCTGCCCTCTCCTGGATAGAATAAGCAGAGTTCCCCTCCAGAGAGGATCCACACTACTTACGGCTGTGTCTTCTCATTACTCTCGCCTTTTCATATACTTAAGGCCAGTGCTGGGACATGTCCCTCTTAGAAGCACTAACTCAGTCAGAGGCCTCTGACCTCCACATTACACTTACTCTTTGGCCAGTCGACATGTCTTGAACATGTTCTTCATGTGATACAGCTGGACTCGCAGCAACTGAAGAGAAAGACATTGGGGGGGGGGGGGGGAGGTTGGAGAGAATTGGGGGAGAAATTATTGTTAGGACTTTTAAAGGAGTCCCTGGGTGGCAAAAATGGTTCAGAGCTGGAACTATTACCCAAAAGTTGGCAGTTCACACCAACCCAGAGGCACCTCTGCCATGAGCCTGGCAATCTGCTTCCAAAAGGTTATGGCCTGAAAACCCAATAACACAGTTCTATTCTGCACACATGGGGTCTCTATGAGTCAGAACCAATTCAACGGCAACTAACAACAACAGGACTGTAAGAAAGACCAATGCCTTTAAACCTTGGGGGTCTGGAAGTTTTGCATGCTGCTGGACTGTCTATTATCCGTCTAACTCAACAACTTGCTCCAAAGTGATATCCAGGGAAAGTAGACTAATTGGTTGGTCTGTCTGCCCAAACCACACAAAAGGCTGGGAGAGGCTGCGATGATAGCTCCAGAATTCTAATTCTCCACCTTACACCCTGTTCTCCAATCAGTGAAAGGAGAAATCCTGCTGGCACCATCAAGTACTCACTGTCTATGGCTCCACAGTTGCTTTTGCCAGGGTTGAGGCTCTAACTAGCAAGACCTCAGGGAAACAGGAAGAGATTAAGAAAGTACAAAGAGAGAGCATTAAGGATGTGATGGTTACAGTGCTAAAGAGAAGTGTGGTGAACTTGGGAAAGCTAGTATGAACAGAGAGAGGGGGTGATGTAGTCTTGTCAAGGGTCTTACCCGAATTTGATTGAGCAGCTTAACCTTCCTATAGAGGGCACTGTTGATGTCCTGCACATTGAATAGAGGATCGTTCCAGATCTTAATGAGCAGGTCCTTTGAGAAATTGCTGACATAGTACTTGCTGAAGTCCCACTTTCGCAGAACCCTGCTGGGGATGATCGTCTGGGCATTCTCATGGCAGCACTGACAGAAGTACTTGCCCAGGTACTCACAGTATCGCAGCCGCTTGATATAATCTGGAAAAAAGGAGGGCCAAGGCCAGATGTCACCTTCCCACCTACAAGTTGGTGAGGTAGCACTGCTATTCCACTTGGAAGAACAAGAAGGGATGGCCAATGGGCCCCATCCACCTCTGAAAGCCCCAGAGCGGGTAGAAATCCTCATAGTGGGGCTTGTGGCTCCTGAGTCCCACCCTGGAGTCCACTGGCAGGATCCAGTCTCTAAAATCCTGGCTACATCCACCCAATTTTCTCCAGTATACAATTCCGATAATGTGCTCCCAGAAATAATATCTCTCTGACTGCCACGGCTCTCACCTAGCCTTGTCCCTTCCCATCCAACCCCTTCTCTCTCTTTCCTCAATTCTGCCCTATCACCTCTTCTTATTATAGCTCTGAACAACCCTCTCCCTCCCAAGTGTGGACAATCACCAGGATCAGTCCGGATGCCACATCCTGCACAGCGGTAATTCTGTTTGGCCACAGCAATTTTCCTTCTGAGGAAAGAGGAAGGAGAAGAGATTAGTAGATACCAGATGCATAAGACTCATGGGTTGTCAAGGTAAGGATGCAAACATAAGGGTCTTGTTAAAAAATGGGAAAAGAGGGAAGTTCACTTTTTTTTTTAAAGGTTGTTGTTGTTGTTAGGTGCCATCGAGTCGGTCCAACTCATAGTGACCCTATACACAACAGAACGAACCACTGCCCAGTCCTGGGCCAACCTCACAATGGTTGCCACACTTGAGCCCATTGATGCTTCCACTTTGCCAATCCATCTCGCTGGGGTCTTCCTCTTTTTCTCTAACCCTCCACCTTACCAAATTTTATTGGGAGAATCAATTCAAACAGAGGATATAAAGGTAGAATTTAGGTCTGAACAGGGACTCTCCCCAGTAATGAACCATACTTTCTGCATAAGTGTAAGGTATGAGAACATCTAGAATGGGCAATGATATAGAGAACAGAGTTTAATAGTGCTTACCAGGGACGGGAAGAAGGCAGCAGGGAGATTTTGTTTATAAGGATGAGAAATTTAGCAATGGATACTGGTGACTGTTTATACAACATGGTAGACGTAATTGGCCCCATTAAATTATGCACATGAAAAATGCTGAATTGGCCAATGTTGTGCTCTTTATGTCATTACAACAATAATTTTTTTTTTTTTTTTACCACAGGAATGAGAAATAGCAGAGAGAATTGGAGAGAAAAAAAAACAAACATCCATCTTGTACAGAGATGTGAGAAAACAAAACAGTTTAAGCTCAGAAAACTATTAGCAGGAAGACAACAAGTTGGTAATGCCACTAATAAAAGGACAACACTCTGGTTAGCTCTGGGAAGCAATGAAAGAGGTGAGAGGACAGGATGGATAATCTCCCTCTACTTTTTAGAAGGAACCGAAGTGTATGACAGGCAGACGAGGGAGCGAGGAGACAGACAGCCCTGACAAGAGGATCTATCCATAAATCAAAGCAGAGCCACTGACACTCACGTTGGAGCTGGATGAATGTTAAAAATGATCTGAGGCCGGGGTGGGGCCCACTCCAGGTTCCCACGAACACGGATCCGCAGTTTGTAGATGTCAGCGTGCTGCCCGTCGTCTGGAGAGATGGGCAGTGAGTCGGGGATGGGCAGGAGCTGCGGGAGGAAAGCACAGGCTGCAAATACTATGGAAAGACTTATAACCTGACCTTTCTCGACATGACAGACAGTTCGGAAACCACATAAGTGAGGACTTTGGGGACCAGAGCCCTGGAAATAAGCCATAAAGCACGAGGATCTACAAGTGAGGACTATTCCAGAGTGGTAGCACCCATTGCTGATGCTGTCCCAGGTCCCACCCCCAGGATCCCTGGTATGACTGAATGCTTTATGACTTAAAGACTCAACTGCAGAATTACATATCAGACAAGGGACTCATTTCTAGAATATACAGGAAACTGCAACACCTCTACAAGAAAAAGACAAATAACCCAATTAAAAAGTGGG
>NW_006408648.1:6792472-6794399 GCF_000296735.1 Chrysochloris asiatica | reverse complement strand
GGGAGAAAGATGAGGCGTTCTGCTCCTGTAAAGATTTACAGCCTCGGAAACCCTGTACAGGGTCGCTATGAGTCGGAACCGACTCCACGGCACACAACAACAACTGCACGGCACATATCAACAATAACATATGTCACTATGAGTCAGAATCAACTCGATGGCAGCGGGTTTGGTTTTTCGGGATAAGGCATACCATCTTCATTACAGTCACTTCATTCATCAAAAACCTGTAGAAATAAGATACACTCCAAATGCTCTGCTCTAACGTCGATATATTTAAGCAGGAAACAAAAAGTAGAGGTGCAGGGTGTTATAAAGATGCTGAATTAATTACATATATGGCTGGCTGTGGAGTCCTGGTGTGGTGCTGAAGAAGCACTGGACTGCAAGGTCGATTTGAACCACAAGGTGGCGTTTCAAAGCCACCAGCTTCTCCTTGGTTGGTTGGTTATGTGCGGCGGAGTTCGTTCAGACTCAGAGGGACCTTGTACAGCGCCTTGGAAATTCTATATAGGGTCATTATAAGTTGCAACCGACTCGACGGCACTTAACAACATGGCTATCTTTGTGCCATGGAGTCGGTTCCGACTCATACTGGCCTTGTATAGGGTTTCCGAGGCTGTAAATCTTTATAGAAGCAGAAAGCCCCATCTTTCTCCCGCAGAGCTCCTGGTGGATTCGAATGGCTGACTTTGAGGTTAACCAGGGCTCCTCAATTACACATACACACACACAAACCCACCCTGTTATGGTAGTGGGTTACACATTGGGCTGCAGGTAGAATACACCAGCTGCTCTGTAGGAGAAAAGAGGCGACTTTCTGCTCCCATAAAGATTTACAACCTCAGAAACCCTATACAGGGTTGCTATGAGTTTTGTATACACACACATATATATTTATTATTTTTTCAATACTTTATTGTGGTTAGGGTGACTGTCTACAGAGCACATTAGTTTCCCATTCAACAATTTATACACATTTTGTTTTGTGACATTGTTTGCAACAGGATAATGCACTGGACTGCAAAGTCAGTTTGAACCACAAGGTCAGCAGTTCAAACCCACCAGCTGCTCCTTGCAAACCCTACAAAGTCAGCCTGCATTTAACAACAATGTAACAATACTCTTCTCATTTCCTCCCTGGATTCTATTGTTCCTGCCTTCTGAACATTGTCCTTTTGGTCTTGTATGGTTAATGGTTCTGAGTAGTAGTTTCCACATGGATGGTATTCACTTTGGAGGTCTATTGGTTGGCTGGAAGGCGAACCCTAGGGCGGGTTCAGTGCCAGGCTTGAAGGTGTCTAAGGGCCATAGTCTCAGGGAGCCCACTAGTATCTATCACACAAGTTAAGTCTAATCTTGTTTATCATTTTGAATTTTATTCTACATCTCCCCCTATTCAGTTCAGGATCAGTACTGTGATCCAGATCAGTAGTGGTAACTGGGCACCCTTTGGTTCTTCTGGTCTCAGAAGGTTGTGGTTTGCAGTCATTATTTGTCCTTTGGACCATTTCCTGAGTCTCTGATTTTCTTTACTCTGCTTTGCTCCGGATTGGGAGAGAACAATAGTTGTATCTTAGGTGGTCATTCACAAGCTTTTAAGATCCCAGTTGCTAATCACAAATGTAGGATGTAGAAAATTGTCTTTATTGACTGTGCTGTCAATTGATCCAGATGCTCCCCCAAGATTATGTTCCCCCAGTGACTTAGACCCTTAAGGTGTTTGATTATGACTACATTTTCACACCTTTGCCCCCTTTATATTCTATTATACACATGGATATATTTACAGCACATATAAATAGGTAGAAATATCCTCTGCCAAATCTACATCCATACTTGTGGGTGTTTTCCCATATGCCGCCTATACTGGTTCAACTTGCCTATGGATCGACTCAAATTATTAATACAGTTATTTCAGGATTAT
>NW_006408648.1:6787617-6792372 GCF_000296735.1 Chrysochloris asiatica | reverse complement strand
TTAATTAAAAAAAAAAAAAGACTCAACTGCAGAGCAAAAAAGAATCTCAACAATTCTCCTTTTTGTAGTGTCTCAAAGTTACTGCAACTCAGGAATTCTGCCTCTGGGCAGCAGTGGGCAAGTCACATGGAATAAGGACAATGAAGGAGCCATTATCTCCTGTTTTAACAATTACCAGGGAATACCTAGGAAAGCTTTATTTATTTTAAAGATTTGTAATGAACGTTTTCTACCAGTAAGGAAGGAAGGACACCAGCTCATGTCAGACAGAAAAGCTGAAGAACTCCTACCTTTTGAGGGGCATCATGCTCTGGGACTAGCCACTCTAGCTCTGAGGCGGCAGGGAGCTGCATCCCCTCAAATTGCTTCAGGAGCCCCATGGCCACTGCCTCAGCAGACGTGGAGTGTAGGAAGGAGTGAGAACTGGCAAGGAGAGAACCAGAAAGGCTGATCACAAAGGGAACAGGAAGATGGGAGCCTACCCTTCAGGATCTGACACCATACACAGTAACCTCTGCACTGACGAACACTCGAACCCCGCTCCAGACTGCTCAGCTTTTTTACTCCTCATGGTCAGAGAAAATACTGGTCCTACAGTTCTAAGGCAGGCCAGGTGTGGCGCTGTAGGATAAGCACTGGACTGCTAACCTAAAGGATGGCAGTTCAAACCCACCAGTTGGTCCTTACAAACCCTATACGGGGTTGCTATGAGTCGGAACTGACTCCGTGGCACTTAACAACAACTCAACGGCACGTAACAACAATAAATTCTAAGAGCCAGGCTGAAATCCCACTTCCTAGCTTTGTGACCATTACATGGAACTGCTAGTTAAGTATTCTGTGTCACCTCCTTTCTCTACATTTCTGCTTCTTTAACTGCAAAATGGAGATTATAATGCCCCTTGACAAGACAGAGATGAGTAAAATGGTTTTGTGAACTATAAAGTATTATTGTTTCCCCCAAATTAGGTCTACGTGATACAATCTGTTCAATCTGATTTTATAACCCAAAGTCATGATTGTGCCTCCTTCTCTGGAGACCTGCTGTTCTAGGGGCCTCTGGTATGGTCACAGTACAGCAGAGAAGGAACAATACAGGCTGCAAGCTTTGTCTCCAGAGTCCACCCAGGGTGTACCAAAGATCTTCTGTTCTCGTCCCCTGGGCTCACCACTTTTAGACACAATCCTGCCTCTAACCTTGCCGTCTTGTCTCACGAATATGGATGGCTTTGTCCATAGCCTTTCCTACCCAGATACCGAAAACTGGGTAAGTTTCTCACATATCCCAAGGTTTTCTAAAAAGTACTTACAAAGACTGGGAGGAGATGAAGGACTTGCTGCTTGAGGCTGTGCTCCTTCTGATGTCAGCATCTAAATGGAAACCCAAGATAAGAGGGTCAGGAGTGGTAAGGGATCATGGAACAAGGTGTAGCCAGCTAAGCACTCAGAGCAGCAGCGAGATGCTGCATTTGATTGCAGGACAGGGAGCACAGTCCAGATGGAGACCACTCAGTGAAGCTCTAAACATAGGGCATAATCTGACTCTGTTAAAGTCACAACCAGGCTGAGTTAGTGACATTATGCATAGCACTGTAAAAGTCAAAGTGGTTACAAATTCAGGCGGAAACACAAACTCAAATTCGGTGCAAAACAGTGAATAAGAAAAGGAAGCATCTTAAGGCACAGAGACAAACTGCCTCACAAATAGAAACACAAAATACACGACTCCAATCTCTGTCTCATTCTCTGATTCTCAAGCTCTCTTAAGTGGCAAGGTTCGAGAGGCAAGAACTTTTACCAAAAACATGGAACTTGGGTCACAGAAGGTACTCACTAAATACATGTGGAACTGAAACTATTCCAATTATTCCTGAGTACTAGAAGTCTTCTGTATCCTTAAAAAACCTTCATGGAAAGATTTCCTTCCAGTATGGTTGGTACAGGGAGGAAAAGAACTTTTCATGGCTTGGCAACTCCCTGGAGATGCCTGATAACAAGTTTTTACTGAAACAGCCAACACAGTTCTCACGATATAATTCTTGGGCAGAACTACAAGAAATTATGGCACTTTCCAAAGGCTATTTCTGATAAAAGAGTTTGAAGAAAATGTCTAATTGCAATATACCTGAACCTCCAGAGACCTCATCTAGCCAAATAATTTTGATAGAGAGCAGGAAAAAAATGTGAAATGTAGAAATATGTCTAGAATAGGCAAATAGCACACATGAAAGCAGAATTGTTCTGATAAGCCCCATTCCTCACTTCCTTCAATGCCCAGCGAAGAGGCATTCTTCTCCTAATGAAGTCTACACAACTAAACAATTTACTGTGTTTGATTCCCTCAACAGAGCACTAAGCTTGTACGGCATCTAAGAGTAGCTCCATTGTTCTTCACATGAATCGTCTGTATATCTGTGAGTGTATATGGATACATGTGCCTGTGTGTGAGTATACAGATATATACTTGTGTGTAAAGCTAGATTATAAAATCCCTGTGAGGAAATGGGATTGCAATTCATTTTTCTGTTTGGCATAAAAACTAATATGGGTTCTGCACACAAGCATGGCTCAAATAATATTGCTGACAAATTAACATCTTCAAAAGTATATACACACAAAAGAAGTATATACAGGTAAGATAACAGAACTGAAATCTGTCCGTTCTTTTTCATATGCTCTCTAAGCACAGGAAAACATTAGTTAGACATTAATAAGAATCTTAACTGGTAATTATAAAATCTATTTTATTTCACAACAAGTAAGTTCATACATATTTTCTGTCTGAACTTACACCACTCATGCTTTATTGCTGGGTGCCATCAAGTGATCCCACAGAACAGAGTAGAACTGCCCATTATGGTTTCCAAGGGTATAATCTACCTGCCCCTTCCTGCCTTCTGAGTTTTGTTTTCAGGCACAGGATGTCCTTTTGGTCTGGTCTGGTTGACGGTTCTGAGGAGTACGTTCCTCCCTGGCGTTACCTAACATTCACTTTATAGGTCTATCTGTGATTTTACAACATTCTTTTGAGTAACGCTTGCCTGAGACTGTGTAAAGGTCTCGTCTTTGTAACTCTCAGAGTGCTGTGTACATAATAAGCTCTTAGAAAATGTTTCTTAAATGAATGATTAATAGGCTAAAAGCTAAAAGCAAACATAAATCTGTTTGGGAGTGACAGAGAAGGGAAAATGAGACAGCCATCCTTGAATGAAGAGTTAACTTGTTTAGCTACTTTCAGGCTAAGCTAGTAGAGAAAATGCTGCACACTAGAAGGGAGAAGTGATTAAGTCATGGTTGCTAAGGAAACCACTGTCTTCATAAAAAGTATTTAGCAGTGCTTCATCCTCACAGAAATCATTTTTGTTCAAGAATAAAAAAATCATTCTCTTCCCTTTGGAAAAGGTAGTCATGTTTCACCTCTTTTTTCACTAGAAAACCTCTTAAATAACCACGAATGTCTCCAAGAGTATATGGAGCACACTGCTTGGCATGTGAGGATCTCACCTCAGAGGTGAAATCAGGCAGCACCGGATATCAGAAGGGACAGGACATCTGATACTGACCGTCTTCAAGAAGATGATTAAGTTGATGTGATGAGTCAAGATCTTAAATAAAAGTAGAACAGGGAATAAGACAGAAAACGAAGCAGCAGACAGAGTCACTGTGGTTGTTAATTGCTGTCGAGTTGGTTCTGACTCACGGGGACTCTGTATAGGGTTTCTGAGGAGTGACTGATGGGTCTGAACTGCCAAACCTGTGGTCAGCAGTCCAATGCTTTTCCTACAGTGTCACAATTGGATGGATTAAATGTACACCAAATAAATAAGAGAAATAAGTCTGAGACCTTGCCTTCCAAGTGGGAGCTAACATAATAATGAACTTGTTAAAAATCAATTCTGCATATAAAAGCAGATTCATTTTTCCCCTAAGGTGACTTATTTCAAATGTTTCTGATAGGATAAAGCTGTTATTACTGACTGAAAAAAGTTTAAAAATATAAAAATAAACCAAAAAGCAATGACATGTTACAAGAATGAGAAATTGCTGCATGTCAGACACTGGGCTGATCAGAGAAGAAATGGTTAAAACTTTGGACTCTAGCAAAACCAGGAAAGTTTTAAACAAGTAAGTGAGGCACAGAAAGATTGTCAACTCCTAATATTTACTGGCCTGTCTGATGTGGGTTTCCATTCTGCTTTCCTTCAAGCAGATCAAGTTATACCCAACACATTTGGGAATCCCAACTCCAATGAATTCTAAGTGCTGACCCAAGGAAACACTTTAAAATAGAGAACCATAATCATTCTTGTTTAAAAGGAAGAAAACTTGATTTTAAAAAGCAGCTGTTGAAAGTAAACGAGGTACAATTTAAAATCTTGTCTTCCAGGAAACTTTCTTCTTGAAAGGACAAACAGACCAGCCAGGAGCAGCTAGAAAACCAGAAGATACTTCTTGAAAGAAAGACCTACAGGAAAAATACAAAACAAGAAGGGCAGTCCAACTGTTACCACAAGAACAAGCAAGTTGCTTGCCCAAGAGACATCAAGGCAAGTGGTTGGGTCCTCTCAGTGCAAATCCTCTTCCAAGACTAAGACATAATGGAAATACACACTCTGACTGGCGACCACGCACGTCACCCATAAAGAGAAGTGACTGAAGAACATCAATGAAGCTGTGAGCTAAGCCCTGCATCGTTCAGCAGACTACTGTGAACCCGGACGGCCAGCAGCGAAGCAAGACCTGGGGACTCATGGG
>NW_006408648.1:6759918-6786347 GCF_000296735.1 Chrysochloris asiatica | reverse complement strand
GCCACACCAGTAGAGGGCACTGGAAGGACAATGAAGGAGGAAGGGATTTTCCCTGTGTTCCTCTAGGCAGACTCCTGCAGTGCCTATGGCTTCCCCCCAGGGGATGCATGCCTTTGGATGACTTCACCACAGAGTGCCACAAAAATCTGAAAGAAAAAGATTGCCGACCAAGAATCATATACAGCGGTCCCTCAAATACAATGACGAAATTAAGACAATTCTTAATAACAGAAATTAAAGGAATTTGTAATGACCAGACCAACTTTACAAAAAATGATAAAGGGTGTTCTTTGGACAGCGGACAACGACCTGAGATTACCTTACATGATAACACCATCCAGAACTCAATTCAGATATATAAGGATTTAAAGCAAAACAAACCAATAAGACTGGGAAAACAGGGAATCAGCAATATCACTGTATAATGAAGTCAACTACAAAGTAAAAAGAGGGAATAGTGTAGGTATGTTGTTGTTGTTGTTATGTGCCTTGGAGTCAGTTCCAACTCATAGCAACCCTGTACAGGGTTTCCAAGGCTGTAAATCTTTACGGGAGCAGAAAGCCTCATTTTTCTCCAGCGGAACAACTGGTAGTTTCGAAATGCTGACCTTGCGGCTCACAGCCTGATTCATAACCACTACGCTACCAGAGGTATAGAACTACCAAGTGGCAAATAAATCAAGTAGGTTTCACGATAAAACAAGTTATCCTAAACAGAGAAAAAATTAAATCATAGGGTAATCTAAAAAAAAAAAATAAAAAATACACCTGTACTTCAAAATAAAAAAGAAGGAAAATCAGAAAGATTTAGGAAACAACGACACAACAGAAATAAAAATGAAAAGAAAGCCCACAAACAAAATGAACTCAGCATAGAAAATTATATGGAATAAAAGATCCAGCAGCACCACAAACACACACAGAAAATGACAACCATCAAGTCATTGTTACCATTACACTGAATGTAAATGGATTAAATATACCAATCAAAAGGCACAGGCAGCAAAGATAAGAAAACAGGAGCCTTCAATATGCTGTCTACAAGAGATATATCAAAAAGATGGAGACAGTCTAAAGCCCATCAACAGAAGAATGGGTATACAAACTTTGGTACATACACACAATGAAATACTATGAAACACTGAAGAAAAATGACGAATCTGTGAAACACCTCACAACTTGGTTGAACCTGGAGGACATTATGCTAATGAAATAATTAGTCAAGCACAAAAGGACAAACACTATTTGAGACAAACGTTGTGAAAAGTTAAAAAAATAAAAAGAGGTTCTTAATAAAAGAAACAATATGGGGAGGGGGTGTGTGATTATTCATGGCCTAGAGAATAGATACATATTAACATAGGTGACAGGGCAGGCAATATACAACAAGGAGGTTGGCAGAGCAAAGATGTGGGTGGCCTGAGACACAGGAAGGAATGCAATCTTTAAAGTGAATAGAGAGGTAAATGCTGTGAATCCTTGGTATTGGAGGAGATTGCAACCATGTAATGAAGCAAAGTGTATGGTTTGTTAAATGTAAAACTGATGAGCTGCTCTGTAAACCTTCACTCAATTTATAATAAAAAGTGTTTTTTTTTTCAATTTAAAAACTATTAAATTGTACTCAAAATGGGTAAATTTTATTTATAAAAGGCAATAGATGTTGATAAATCGAAAGCTTTTTATGATTAATTTTCAAAGAAAAGTTATCACAAGGTTTATAACTAACTTATTGCTACAAGGAACTAACTTGCAAGCCTATTTTCTTCATAAATGTATCTGTTCTATTTTACTTGATGAATTAGAATTTAAGAAAAGTGATCACATTAAGCTACGTGTATGCAGGTTTTCTGTCATAGACTATATGTCCATACTATGGTGCTTAAGTACTTTAGTATTTTAAGGGTTTTATGAATTCTAGCCCTGGTGGCACAGTGGCTAAACACTGAGCTACTAACTAAAAAGTTGGTTCGGACCCACCAGCTGCTCTGCAGGAAGAAGACGTTAGCAAAGATTATTGTCTTAGAAATCCAAAAGGACAGTTCTACTCTGTCCAATAGGATAGCTGTGAGTTAGTGACTCAGTGGCAAAGGGCTGTTTGGATGACCTTCCCCTTACATTACCCAATGGGACTCGACTCTTCAATAGCATAAATCACTTTAGAGGATCAAAAACAAACTATGGATGTGATCAAGAAGATTGTTAATGAAAAGTATTTGGTACCAGTAAAGAACTTGGTGTGATTAAAGACCAGGGACTGGTGAAGAGCAGAAAACAACAATCTAGAGTAGAAAAAGAACTGTAAATTATACTTTCATAATTGGGAACCTAGGAGCTCTGGCAGTGTAGTGGTTATAAATCGGGCTGCTAACCTCAAGGTCAGCAGTTCGACCCTACCAGCCATTCTGCAGGAGAAAGATGAGGCTTTCTGCTTCCGTAAGGATTTAGAGACTCGGAAACACTGTGCAGGGTCACTATGAGTCAGAACTGACTCCACAGTACTTAACAACAACAACAGTTGGGAACCTGCATATAGAAAGAAGTAAAATTCAAGTCATTTCTTAAATGTTAAGTCATAACAAGACAGCCTTGTTTTAATTACTTACCCACTACCCCACCACCACCAATGAAGTGTTAGGATTATGTTGTTGTTGTTGTTGTTGTTGTTGTGTGCCATCGAGTCGGTTCTGACCCATAGCGACCCGGTACAGGGTTTCCGAGGGTGTAAATCTTTACGGGAGTAGAATGCCTCATCTTTCTCCCGCGGAGCAGCTGGTAGTTTCAAACCACTGACCTTAAGGTTCGCAGCCCGATTCGTAACCACTACGCTACCAGAGCTCCAAGAAAACATTTTTCAGTTGTATATATTGTTGGTATAAAGCAAGCCATGTGTATAAAAATTTTAAAGCTCCCAAAGTAGATGAAAGGATGCTAGGAAGGTTAAAAGAAAGATATGTCTTAAAGATACAGCAGATTGATGATGCTCTGATAAAAAAAGTGGTTGAAAATCAAGAAATGTACTAGCAAAGAATTGTGATTGTAGACACGTTGGTAATGCTGTTGAGCTGGTTCCAACTCATAGCGACCCTGTATGGGGTTTCTGATGCTTTAAATCTTTGCAGGAGCAAAAAGCCTCATCCTTCTCGGCTGGTGGGCTTGAAGGGCCAACCTTGTGGCTGTCAGTTTGCGATTATTACAGTAGAGATCAGTTAAAATCTGACTGGATAATTACTTCCTCTCAAGTAGGGGAAGGACAATGATAGAATAAATCACAATAGGATCTAATTTTATGTCATTATTTCAAATCTACTGGCTGACAATATTAACAGTAATAACTAACTACTTAATGAAAAGTCCTGCATTTTGTTGAGTAGAAAAGTAAGTCTACTTGCATGGATCACAAAGTAATGAATAAAGTCAACATATCTAGCAGTAAATCCTAGTTGTATATAAAGTACCTAGAAGAGATGGCTTTCTGAACATTGACTCCGCAAATTCAAAAATCTAAAGAGACACTAAGCTTCACACCGTTGTATTCTGTTTTTCTTTCTGAGCTAGTTTTACAGCTCAGCTACAGGTCTGAAGTAAAATTCTCTATTTGACCATCCCTTTCTAAACTCCATTTCTTCCATCCACCACATTGACTGCCTACTCTAAAATGATCACTGTAGGGAAAGATCAACAAGGACAAGGTAAGTGGGGAGGACTGCCTGAGTCATATGAGAAAGAAGAAAATGAGCATCTGTCTAAATTGTTCCTAGCTAACAAATCTAAATTGTTAACTGGTTAACATCCAGTTTTTCTCAACTAGTTCTCTAGACCCCATAGCCTTTGAAAACTTGACAGGTGCCACAACATAATCACATATGTACAAAAGCTGGTGCAGACATTGACACACATGCACATATGTGCACGCCCACACTTCCAACACAAGCTACCTGAAAACATCGAAGCCATTGACACTGAGAGTCCATTCTTTGACATGTGAGTCAGGTTAGATCCTTCGCTACCATCTGTGTGATAATGATCATAAAAGGGGACCCTTTAGTATTTAGTCAGGAGGTAAATCAATGAGAATGACAGTCCTATACCACATAGTCCTGAGGTCAAAATTTGACTTTTGCACCAAAAAATGAAGTGTTTTAGGAACTTACTTCCACAGGTAGATGCTCAGTATAGCATGGGAGATAGTTACTGCTACCTCCCCAAACAAGCCTAGCCTTAAAGACCTCCTGAAGTAGTAGTTCTCAATCAAGGGTGATTTTGCTCCCCTAAACATATTTGACAATGACTTGAGACATTTTTTGTTGTCACGACATTGGGGAGGTTGCTATTGGCATCTAGTAGGTAGAGGCCAAGAAATGATGCTAAACATCCTACAATGTACAGGAAAGTCACTCACAACAAAGAAACATCCAGCCCAGAGGTTAAGAAACCTTGTCCTAAGGTCTCTTCCTTTAAGAATTTCTGCACTGACTGAAGTTAGTTGATTAAATATGGGCTCATAACAGCAGCAATAGTTTCCAACAGGATAAGGCTCCTTCCAGACTGATCAGATTCCTTGGTTCCCTGCGTCATAGGGTGTAAGAAATTCTGACTGTTGACTCTAAAGCAAAAAGCAGAGCCCTCTTACTTTCTTCTAATTTGAAGATCAAGTCAACCACTAAAAAGGAGTTTCAAAAGAAAAAAAAGTGGAGTTTCAAGCGATTACCTATTATTGCAGTGAATGGAAGTCAGATAATATTACGAAGAATACAGAAAGTTGACTTCCTGTTGTTAGGTGCCAACTTATATTGACCCTGTGTACAACGAAACAAGACACTGCTTGAGCATGCACCATCCTCACAATTGTTGTTAGATTTGAACTCATTGTTGTTGTCACTGTGCCAATCCATCTCGTTGGAGAAGCATGATGTTCTGCTCCAGGGGCTGGTCCATCCCGACAACATGTCCAAAATTGAGGGTGTGTAAAAAATTATCTACACTCCATGTCCACGGCTGATGACAACATTGAGCATGCATGTGAAATGATTCTGTAGAATAGACAAGTGATGGTGGATTACGTGGCAAATAATTTTCAAATCAGCCAGGGCTCTGCCCATGAAATCATCATGACAGAGTTGGGTTACAAAAGTTTGGAGAGTTGGGTACTGAAGCAACTCATGGAATCACATAACAGAAGCATTTGGACTTCCTTTCAAACAAAATTTGGACCAATATTCAAAGGAAGGTAAAAGTGTCTTTAAAAAAATCATTACTGGTGATGACAGTAATGGGTTCATCACCATGAGCCTGAGAGTAAACGGCAGAGTACAGAATGGAAACATTCTCAATCACTGCCCAAGAAAAGTTCAAAAGTCAACCATCAGCTGGAAAAATTGATGCTTATAGTTTGCTGGAATTCTCAAGAGCCAGTATTGGAACCCTATCAGGAAAAAGGTTCAACAATCAACAGTACTCATTACAGTGAGATGCTCACTGAAGAGCTGGAGCTTGAACTTTGGATTAATTGCCAAGGGCTGCTATTCAAGGGCCTTGTGATCTTGCATAACAATGCACATCCGTCCACACACCTCTGCCCATACTGTTGATACTCAACAAAAACTTCTCTTTGAGGTGTCAAAGCATCTTCCCTATAGTCCTGATCTTGCTTCATTGGACTTTCACCTGTTCGGTGCCCTGAAAGGAGCCCTTTGAGGATGAAGATTCACCTCTGATAAAGAAATGAAGACAGTGGTACATTCATGGCTCACAGCTCAGCCTAAAACATTTTTTTAATAACAGACAAAGTGTATTGAAAAGCAAGGAGATTATGTCAGAAAATGATGTATTTGTCTTTTCTAAAAATTGATTAAAATAAATTCTACAGCCAGAGTACAGATAATTTTTGACTCACCCTTGCATAAGAGACAAAGTCTCACCATTGTTGCTTCCAAGGAGCAATTAAGGCATACTTCTTCATAAAAAAGATTTGTTCTTTCTGACAGTCCATGGCATATTTAATATTCTTCATCATGTATACAATGTGTAAAAGTTGAATTTCTGAATGGGGAAGGAATCCAGCCACTAAATCTGGAAACTTGTATATAGGTGAACACATACTAGTGTAGATAGGAAATCAGAACCTCATGCAATGAAAAATCCATTCAGCATCAAGTTACCATGGATATTACAGATATAATTCACTTCTATAAGGAAATTGCTCTTGGTCTTACCAAGATAGAGAAAGTGCTATGGCCCTGAACTGTTTTTGGTTTTTTTTGTATGTTTGTTTACTTCACTGATGGGAACATGAATTCATCACTGGTCTACAGGAATGGGACACTAACCTGTTGTAACACTACAGCCTTCCCAGACTGGAACTCCTCCCTTTCTCTATGCAGATAATTCCAACAACAGTGTAAGACTCTAGTAAGTCAATTAGCTCTGAGGGGACAAAAAGGAAAGCTATGCTTTGTAAACTTGATTGTTTTCCTCTCCGCCCCCATGACTCTTTTTTGTCCTTCTCTCTTAGAATTATACTAAAGCTCCTTTAGAATACATCAAAACAATTTCAGTTAAATTACAGAATACAAGCAAATAGGATGCTAATTTCATGTAGGTTTGGGCCAGTCGTTGGTTGCTAGGATGAGGAATTAAAGTGAGAAACCAGTGAGAAAGATACAACTTGGGGAAGAGTTATCAAGGTGACTTCAACAGCCAGCCCACTCCACCTGAACAGCTTCAGCATTATTTTCTGCTTACATTTTAATGGGTTTTTTTGGTATTTAGCAAGAGAGGCTGCCCCTTCCATAATGGACCATAATGCAGATCCCTACTTAGGAAAAACTTTTCAGCCTCTGATCCCAAATTGAAAGAAACCGTCAATGAAAACTTTCTTATAACAAAGTGTCACTTCTTACCTTGGATTTCAAATTCATCAACCTCATCAGCAGAGTCAGAATCAGAGAACTGTGTTGAGTCATGTGAACTGAACTGGGAGCTGCTGGAAGTGACCCGAAAGCCTGTTATGTGGGAGAAAATAAAGTAAAACAGGAGAGAAAAAGGTCTCCTATTCCCTCTAGGGTTACAATTAAAGGAACCTGGTATGACCTCCAGAGAGAAGCCAATAGAACCTTGGTTAGTGAAGGAGAAAACTAGTTCTTCTTACTGGTCTATGCCCCCCAGCAAGTTTCAAGTAAACAGAAGATACTCCCATCTAGGAAGAGAAACTGGCACCAATAGCCTTAGTTCTCATATTAGAAATCTATTCCAAAAAGAAGTTGTTTCTGAAATAAGAAATGGATAAACTCTACTAGAATCAGCACTCCTAGTCTATAGGAAAAAACTTAAATATATAGAAATATCTGTCTGATAGCAAAAGAGTCTCTTGACCTGGGAATAACATCCCAAATAAAGACAAAAAAGAAAGCCTAGACAGTACTGATCCTTATTCTGAAGCCCTGAACAAGTGGGAATAACAGGTGGTCAGAGGTTTCACTCACTTCCATTTTCTGTCTCCTGGTACCCAGGGAGCAAAGTCTTATTGCGGATCTGTTGGCGGCGAAGGCGAATCTTCTGTTTTAGTTCCTGGATCTCTCTATCACTGTCTTCCTCCTCCTCTTCTTCTTCCAGGCACTGGTTCATCATGTTGCACTTCATGAGCTCAATGGCAGCAATCAAGGACTCTGAGATGCTGAAGTGGGCATTCTCCTGGGGAAAGGAGAGTACCAAAGACGTTGCCTGGCAAGGGTCTAGGAATAATGAATGCCTGCCTATAATATTGAAAAGTAGAATTTCTAAGATTTGCACTGCTTTTATTCAAAATGCCCAGGGGAAACGAACATTTCTATTATAAGGAAAACATATGGCCAGAAAACCTGTTCTAGATTCTCTTTGCTTTCATACCTGATCATGCCTGTCCCTTCCCTACTTTATACATAAAAATAATGAGAAGCCCAGGATTTGGTATTAGGGTCTGTCCTAAAGTTATGTTATACACCTATAGACACAGTATTAATTAAATGAGATGTCTCACAATAAAGTGCCTTGAAAATTAGAGAATTCTACATACATGTGATTTATTGCATAGCTAAGCCTTAGAACAAAATATAGAAGGTAATTCTGGAAAGAGTGCTTATGTAAGATTCCAGATTCAAGGGAACAACAATGATGTGGCTAATCTTCAACATCTCACTGTCCAAGGTAGCTACTGAGACAAAATTGATCATCAAATTTTTGGATTCAATGAGAGTTCCCCAGAGAGCAAACTTAAGCTTATCTTAACTGTAGTCTACACCCATGTCACTGCTCTGTACCCAAAATCTTGTCAGTACAAATGACATCACAGTCCCTCAGGTTAGATTTTGCAACTCACAGATTCTTAGCCCCATAAATTCCTCACCTTTTCCAGGTCTGCACAACTGCCAAAGTCCTGCTCAGAGAGGTAGCTGATGAGGGACTGTCCTTCTGATGGTCGTCGGAACATGCCTTCCCCTGAGCACAGGTACTGACTACCTTCTGTAGGAAAATGAATATAGATGCAAACAGCTGAGTTGGAATGCAAATCTGTAACAGTAGAGTTTCTTACAAAAGTCTGAGGCTTTTACCAGTAAAGATGCTCAGAAGTCTTCCCAGGTAATGGAATTAGAGGTTGGAAAGAAGATGTCTACTTTCTAAAGAAATTTCTCTGAATCTCAAATCCCAGAGCACTAAGCACCTTGGCTAAAAAATGGTGGAATGCAGTGGAGAGCCCAGCCTTCAGTGGTGACAAGAAACAATCACTTCACCACATAAATTTAAAGATGATACACTCTCCCTTCTATCCTTCAAGTAAAACAAAATAAAACAGATAAACAAACCCCTCTGCTAAGAGTCAGAAAAGAACACAAATGGTTTTCTTCTCTGGATGATTTCAATGTGGAGTTTGTCCTCTGTACACTAAGCCTACCTACTCACAAGCCTCTTTCCAAGGTCCCTCTCATTTGCTTATTCATTCCATTTGGATTAACAGATGTACACAGTGATAGCACCCACAGTGTAACAGAGGGTGGAAACCCTAAGTCTGAGAGGAGCAAAAGAAATGGCGGGCAAACGTGATTTCTAGCACCAGGGTTGAAAATGAGGTAACAGAGGGTGAGACAGTACAGTGTGTGTCCACCACAGAGTTGAGATGACCACAAAGCTCACCGCTTAGCAGGCACAAGGAGAGAGCAGAGAAAATCGAGAATGTCACCTTACTGGTACTAAGAACTCACTTACCATGCTCCATGTACAGAGAGCTGGGTGTGCTGACTTCGCTGCTTTGGCCAGAGTAAGGCAAGGAACCTCTTAACTTCAACTTATCATTGCAGGACTCTAGTATCAGTGACCATCAGGGAGTAAAAACAAACATCGACGGTGAGCAACAGACACATTTCCAACTTTGAGTTTCAACACTTAACTGTTCCCATTCCAATGCCCTCACAAACAGGAGAGAGGTGGCACACAAACAAGGAACAGCCCAAAATACAGGGACACATGGAGGAAAGGAAATGGGCAGTCAGAATGATCTACAGGGTAAGAGAAACATGATCCAGAATGGGCAACACAAAGGTAAAAAATAATCAAATGGAAATGGATTCAAGAATTTAGTTCTATTTTCTTCTATCTTCTTACCAAATATTCCAGGAATATCAGCCAATTTCTACCCTCCTGACAAACCAATTTAGAAAACAGTCCTCAGATGCAAATACGAGGTCATTTTGTTTTGATACTCGGTTTTAAAGTAATATCAGAAGATTTACACTGTTATATTCACTAGACAAATACTAAAAGCTGACCTTGATTGACTCTAAAATATAAATTTATCAGATTTACAAACTCAATTCAGTTCTAACTTGGTAGACTAACAAAATAAAACCCAGCAATGTCCTTAAAAGAAGCATCAAGGCAATGCTAATGAAGCCAGGGATGGTGGCTGTAATTTGAGAGACCAAAGGGTTCAGCCATGGGGCCATGGGTACAACCTTATTGAAGAAGGAAAGGAGAGGTTTTGAGAAAAGGCTGGCAAAGTAGGAGGTGTCTAGGGAGAAGTTTTCAAGGAATAGGCAAAAGAGTTGGAAGTGGAGAGATAGTAGCAAGCAGCACTCTCAGGAAATGAGATTCTGGTATTTTCCAAAGGGAAGCACTAATATTTCAGCACCGCAGAAGGAAGAGCAGGTGGAAAAGTAGGCAGGTGCCTGAGAAATGAGCAGGATCTTGAGAGAATGAATGAGTTGCATCCAATCCATTCCCCTGACAGATGGTGCCACCTTGTCAGCTGCTCCTCTTGCAAAGAAGCTGTTATGTGGTAAGAGATAATGTGAGTTCTCTTTGGGCCTCAAAGACTTCTGGTGGCCCTGCCACCATCTCTACTGAACTGAGGACAAATCAACAATTACCATAATTTCTTTGTAAGAACCCATCGATTTGGAAGAGGCCTTTGAGATTCCCTGGGAAACGTGGTGCACAACCCAAACCCCAACAATAACAATAATTTCTTTATAACACATGGCCATTTAGCTTTTGCTTCCTGGGATCTATATCTTAGAGAGTTTCTGTATACTCACTTGAAATCTTACAATTTCTCAACTGTTTTAATAACACCAAAACTCTTCTAGATGATGGTCTTACTTTCTCCTTTAAGTACAAGGTTCTTCTAAACAGTGATCCTATAGACTTTACTTCTTTTTAACCTTCTCTATTCCAAGCTAACACACCCATTCCCAAGAGGCCAGGATTTTAGTTCTCCCTCACCATTGTCTTGCAGACATATTCTAGTATTAATATTGTCTTGAAGTATGGTACCCAGAATGGAACACAATTCTCAGTTTAAACACCACCATGATGGAAAACCAAGTAAAAAGACTTAAGTCACTAGGACAGTCTGTGGGAATGGAAGGGGCTGTATAAAGGAAGGAAGACAGGTGAAAGGCAGTGGAAATGGGGGACTCTAAGAGAGGCAATACACATGCACCTACAGTGAAGATCACAGAACGGAGAGATAAAGACATTCTGGTATTAATTCAAGGAAAATAAAGTAATCCAATAGTTAAGTATCCAGTTATAAGACAACTTCTGTCACTGATTCATCATAATGCCTTAGAAAAATAGTGGGCCTCAATTTCACCTTTGGGCTAAACAGAGCTAATAATTCTTGCTTTTCCTCCCAGGAGCTGCTGGGAAACTGAATTAAGCATTTGGATATTGTGAGCAGAAAATGTACCATGCAAACACTGGTGTCATCTTATGGACCAGTTCAACATCACAATAGGACTGACTATAGCCAGACTTGATTTGACACCAGAATGGAAAAGGAGGTTCTGAAAGAAGCACGATAGTCACAGAGGAGCAGAAGGAAGAGGAAGTGGAAGGCAGAAAGGAGGAACTGGCTCCCAAACCTGCAATGGGATCTTCAACTATAATGGTGATATTCCTGGGGCCTCCTGTAAGCAGACAGACAGGTGCAGAGGAGAGTTCAGACAGCAAACAAGGAGTGAGAGAAAGAGAGAACGTCCTTTTACTGATCAGAGGTGGGACCATAACTCCAGAGAGAGAACTCTAGTGCTGAAGGAGGGGTGGCTTGCACAAGAAGCGTCACATGACCCACACTCCCTCAGACTCTTCTGTACAGGTTTTCCCTAACTCACTTTTCCAGTGCAGGTTACCATGGTTTCTGGAATCCATGTGGATTCAAGAACGGGGGCAGGGAAGTTTTACATGCTCAAAGGCCTGAAGTACACTAAATACCAGGCCTGCAGCAGGCGATGTGAAGTAAATATCTAACCTAAGCACTCTTCACATCTTAGGAAGCTGGGGTGAGACAGGCTTTGAGTTGGAGAGTTTGGGTTTTTTTTTATGAAAGTTTCAATAAGTCAAGCCAAATTATTGAGGGAAAACGTACAAAGGGTTTTCACTAAGGTTTCAGGTGAGAGCCTTAGCACTCGTCTTCCTAGAAATTTCTAAAAAGATGTCAATGGCAGCTCTACCCTCTAAAGGAAATCCTATTTTGTATATCTTTTTAATACTTTGTTTCTCGAACTTCACCATCCAGGACTTTGAGCACAAGCATCGACATTGTGCTTGCTATTATGATAGAGATTCTCCTATAAATGACCCCAACCAAAGCCTGCCAGATACTGACAGCCCAGGATGGATAATGGCAGGCAGATGGCAAAAGCAATGATAGCCACTTTCCCCAGGACTAGGCTGCTCACTGCTATCAGCTGGTGTTCCTCTGGGAGATGCCAGTGGCCAGGACCTCCTCCTGCCTTTCAACCTGAACTAGTGAGGCAGCGATCAGCCCTACCTACTTATTTACAAGGTCACATCACCCACACTAAGTCATGGCGCTACTCTGAACTGTTCTTGTTGTTTTGAGGTGCCATCAGATTCATACCAAGCATATGACAGAATAAAGCTGCCCATAGAGTAATCCTTACAGGAGAGGATTGCCTGGTCTTTTCTCTGGTGGAGCTACTGCCACTGGGGTGGGGCGGAGCATCAAACAGCCAACATTTCAATTCACTGTCGAGTGCTTAAACACTGTGCCACCAACACTCCTTAGTTTTCATTGTTGTTAAGTGCCATCGAATCAGTTCTGACTCATAGTGACCCTCTATAGGATTTCTGAGGAGTGGCTGGTAGGTTTGAACCACCCACCTTGCAGTTAGCAGTCCAGTGCTTATTTTACATTGCCCAAAATATTACTTTGTCTTTCTCAGATTACATCCTGATCCAATTTCTAAGGAATCACAGAAAGAGGAGAAAGTTAATGAGATTGTTCTTAAAGCTCATTAATACTCCCCTTTGGTCTGAGAGAAACATTTAAAGCTTGAACTTCAACAAGTCACACTATCCTTTGATGTTCAAAACTAGGGAAAGAATCCAGGTAAACATTTAATATGTAGTAAGTATAAAGGAGTAAACATCAAGATACCCACAGAGGTTTCTTGAGTATCCATATTTGGTTACAAACATCTCTTGCATTATAAGCAGGATACCTGTCATGTCATCAGAAACATAGCTTCTCTTTTTGTCAACTGAAGAGCCCCAAGAACAAACTGGAGTCCTGGTGTGGCGCTGTAGGATAAGCACTGGACTGCCAACCATAAGATTGGTGGTTCAAACCCACCAGCCGCTCCTCAGAAACCCTATGCAGGGTGGCTATGAGTCGGAACTAACTCGACAGCACTTAACAACAACAAATTCAACTATTCTAAATTCAGGAAGCCACCTGGCCAGCTAGGGGCTGGTGCTTATCATTACCTGGGGCTCCCCTGGAGACAATGTTGGTATCTGAATGAGAGCGAGTGTGGCTCTTCTTTGTTCCACTGGTGACAGTGAGTGTCTGCCCCTCTGAGAAGCTGGACCTGCGAAGAACACTAGACAGCTGGGTCTGCCCACCTCCCTCCTGGTCCCTTAGGAAAGAAGGAGAAGAATCTGGCTTCTGGGAGCTGCTGGAAGAAAACAAATTGAAGCTGCTGCTTTCAGCATTGCTGCTGTGACTCTGACAGCTGGCGGCCCGGCTCCGGGGGTCCAGGTTGCCGATGGCCAGGTACTCAGGCCCCTCAATGGCATCACATGGGGATTCATTCTGGCTGCTGACCCAGGATGCCTCTATGGGGCTGGTCAGAGTGCTGGAGCTCATCTCATTTGGGGATAATTGGGAATCCCTTGCTAATGCAGAGATGGAAAGTAGAGAGGCTTGACCACGTTGATCCTCTGCAGGTGAGATGTGCTCTCTGCTTTCTTGAGGTTTCCGGGAAGGACCAGAGAGTGAAAAGGAAGATTTTCTCTCTAAGACATAAAAAGAAAAGGCAGGGAAACATGGGCTAGAATCCTGTAGTACAGATGAAGGACTTCTTCCACAACTAAGGGTCAAACTCCCATGGCTGCTGGACCAAACATCAAGGACCATGTTACACAAGGTTTCACCTCGAAAGGTCAGTAAAGTAGCAGCTGAAGACTCTAGACTCATGGAAAGAGAAAGGTTATATGCTGGTAGCCAGGTGCTGGTAGCCAGGGGGCAGGCTTGCAGAATGTGCCCTTTGGTTGTTTAAATGATTATATATTCCTGAGTGGTTTTGTGTACATCCCTCCACCCCACCCCACGCCCCCCCCCAAAAAAAACTAAAGGGAATAGAAGCAAATACTGTTGAATGATGATGCACAGAGGAGATTGTAATCATTGTAATGAAATGATAAGTGTAAAACTGATGTTCACCCACGTAAATTACCACTCAAAAAGTCAATAAAGTAAAATACGAAATTATTGAGAAGCAGCTAGGTCAAGTACATGGGCTCTTGAGACAGTGGCTTCATTGCTTATTAGTATATGTGTCTCATCTGTAAAGTAAGCATAAACAATAATACC
Source organism: Chrysochloris asiatica (assembly GCF_000296735.1). Taxonomy (NCBI): domain Eukaryota; kingdom Metazoa; phylum Chordata; class Mammalia; order Afrosoricida; family Chrysochloridae; genus Chrysochloris; species Chrysochloris asiatica. Next base: position 6,771,973 of record NW_006408648.1, on the reverse strand, counting down.
TACCGCATAGGGCTGTTCTGAGGATCAATGAGATAATAATATACAGAAATTGATTAGCCACAGCCTGGCACAAGTAAATGTTAACTGTTACTGTGCAGTCCAGCGCATTAATCCACAGTGCCACATCAGGACTCCAAATGTTAACTACTGTTATTTAAGTGCCTTCTTGGCTATGTCAATTCTGTTAATGAAAATGATTCTACTGAATTAATTTACACTAACTTTGTAACTTTTTTAAAAAGGTATCATCATTATTAGATGTGACGTTAGACAACCTGCACCAATCCAAGGCTTTATACCCAGTCTGTGAGCACCCAGAAAGTCTTCCACATTCCAGGGCTGGAGGTACATGTTACACCAACCCCTTCCAGCCCGCTCACCTGTACCGTGCACCCAGAAAGTCTCCCACATTCCAGGGCTGGAGGTACATGTTACACCAACCCCTTCCAGCCCCCTCACCTGTACCATGGTGGACGTTGGAGGACCTGAAGTAAGAATGCTGAGTGTAGATGGTTGGAGGGGTGTATGTGGAGCCAGGCAGTGCTGTCAGGCTCTGGCTCTTTGTCCCCAGCAATGGGCTCTCATGCTTCCTGGCAAACTTAAAAGAGGAAGAAAAAAGGTGTCACTCAAGGACAGAGGGTCTCAGAAGAGGAGCACTTAGTACTGCAGAAATGCTGGTAGAAGCTGGCCCCTTGTAGTAGGATTGGACTACAGTCAAAGCATATAGATAAAGGATGCTATCATTGTGACTGCTGTTATTAGGTACCATCCGGTTGATCTTTGATTTATAACAACTTCATGTGACAGAGTAAAACTGTTTCATAGGTAGAGTGTTTGAAGCTGTAAATGGGACAACAGCCATTCTTTCTCCCACAACCTTTCAGCTTGCTACTGAACACTTCAACGTTGTGCCACCAGGCTCCTTGTAGATACAGCATAAACCCACTGCTGTTGAGTTGATTCTGACTCATAGCAACCCTGTAGGGCACAGTAGAAAATTGCTGCATAGGGTTTCCAAGGCTCTGAATCTTTACAGTAACAGAAAGCGTCATCTTTCTCCTGCAGAGTGGCTCAGGAATTTGATCGCCACCCTAATGGTTAGCAGCCTATCACTTAACTTGCTATGTCACCAGGGCTCCTAGACACAGCACAGTTGTTGTTGTTATTTGCCGTCGAGTCAGTTCTGGTCCATAGCGACCCTGTATAGGGTTTCCAAGGAGGGACAGGTGAGCTTGAACCACCGACCATGCTGTTCAAACGACTTTGTAGTCCAGCGCATTAACCCACAGCGCCACACCAGGACTCCTAGAAACAGCATAGCTCCCTCTATTATACTTGTTGTTAAGTGCCACAGAGTCGGGTTCTGACTCATAGCAACCCTGTATAGGGTTTCCGAGGAGCAGCTGGTGAACTTGAACCGCAGGCCTCCCCGTTCAAGTAGACTTTGCAGCCCAGTGCATTAACCAACAGCACCACACCAGGACTCCCGATTATACTTAGCTGTTTCTAAAAGAAATCTGAGTCTTGACACCTACTACAGCTTCTGCTACTGGAAGGCTTCCTGGGTGGCAATACAACAAAGTGCTTAGGAATGTGTGTGCTGCCTCCAGGATAAAGCACTGCTGTTGTGATCACCCAGAAGTACTTAAGACTTTGTGTGTACAGTTAGGGAATTCAAACCTAGGCCCTGTCACTTACAAGCTATTAGTCCAAACTTTGGGCAAGTGACTTATCTTCTCTGTGCCTCTGTGGTCTTCTCTATAAAATGAGATTCATGTCTACCTTAAAGCATTGTGAGGATTAAATGAGATGATGCATATAGTGTGCACTGCACCATGCCTGGCACATAGAAAGTATTCTTGGTTATCAGTGGATGGTAACCAAGAATCAAATTAAAATTATCAGGAGAGCTAGAGTACTCCTTCTAAAAGGAGAGGGGACTCTGATCCCATTCTAGCTGAGGCACTGACTAGAATATGAGTTATGAGATGAGTGATTCAAGAGCTAATTATAAACAACATTAAACAACAAAACGTTTTTTATACTTTAAAGACAAAACAGATCCTGTGTAATACTAGACCATACCAGGTCTGACTCAGTGAACACTACTCCGAATTCAGAATCTCTTCTTCCCAGCTCTCTGTCAAGTATGACCTTAGGGAGATGTTTTCTCAGACTCAGGATCCCAAAAGTTTAAAGAAACAGACTTCCCCTTCCAAGCAGACTTATGCTTGAACTTTTTACTTCAATAGTATTTGATGGTGCCTCACTCTTCTCTCCAATTTCTTTTTTTAAACAAAAGCCTTTCTGTTTACAACTGATTAACTGAAGAAGCAGGGAGTAATACCATGATGAAGCCCAGGGGCCCTACAGACATGGATGCTTCCTTGCCCCCTTTACCATAGATGCATCAATCTCAGCCAGGAGGCGGGGGTTATTCTGTTCCACTGCTTCCAGGCATTGGAGCATGGCCGTGACGTGAGCGTCGCTTAGCAGGAAAGCAGTATCTGGGGAGAGAAAAACCACCATAGTGATGGAGCCCAACAGGGAGATCTTTAGCTTCCTCATGTATGTATCCCTGGCAGGAGCTCAGGAAAGGAAAGAGGGAGAAGATACAAACGATTTGAAGAGGATCGTGCCCCTGTGGGGAGAAGGGGATCAGGGATAAACACAGTACAGGAAAAGCTAAGTCATGAGCAGAACAGCAAGGAGGCCAAGACACAGGCTTCCGTATCAGAAAGACTTGATTTGAACTAGAGACAGAACATAATGAAAGAGAATGCTGATACGCTGTGAAAAATGTAACTATTTGTCACTGAACAATTTGTATAGAAACTGTCCAATAGAAGCCTAATTTACTGTGTACACTTTCACCACGTGTTATTTCTCTAAAAAAGAAAGATGTATTTTGAAACCTAGTTCTACCATTCTTTAATTATAACTGTGACTAAGTCACCTAGCCTCCTTGAGTCTTGTTTCCCTGATTGGAAAATTAGGGTAAAAACATCCAGTTCTCAGGCTGTGAAGAGTATATGTATAAAATTACGTAATAGTGATCGACACACAGGAAACTCAATAAATGGTACTCAATGCTTACTGGAAATTGTTTTTTCATGGGAGGTGAGAAGAAAGGCTGGTTACATATTTCTTTCTAATCAAAATCTCTATGGCATCAAGTGGAGTAGGAGGCCCTTCTGGTTAGAGAGAGTGAATGCATAGGGGAACAGTGAGCTGGAAGAGAATGAGGAAGCATATGCAACAATCCTGGTTAAGTGATCTCTACCTACCTGTGTAGAATTTTCTGATATACTGTCTATCCCCAAGCAGAGTCCGGAGCTGGGCTGAGAGACAGTGGTACTGCAAGCTGTATTGCAGCCACAACTCTGCAACGGCACGCTCGCTCACACCATCAGTGCTGCTCTGGCCATTCTCATGCAAGTTGATGAACTGGGAGGTAAAGAGGTATAAGTCAAAACATAAATTCTAGAAGACAAGACAAGGTTGAGGTCTAATGACCTGAGAATTAAACTGAGCTAGGGCAACGTAATCAGAGACATTCTTCCTCTAGCTAGCATATAGAAGTTAATGAGGAAGGAGAGGGAAGGAAGGGATTCCTGACTTATTGGACCACTGGTGAGGAGCTAAATACTTTTAAGACCTGATGCGAGGCTCCAGGAAAGGACATAGCTGCTAGATCTGGCTCTTTGTGTTTCAACTCCAAAAAGACACTATTACTTTATATTTAAGGAAGGATCCATTTGACCTCTTTGCAGCTCTCACAGCCTCCAGAAAAGAATGTGGCAAAAACCTGGGGGAAATTAAGAAAAATGCTACCAAAGATTCTTCACCAAAGAGAAACCATCTGTGCACCACTTTTTGGTTCTAGCCATAGGATTCTCTATATGTAAGATCCTTCCATTCAACTGTTTTTAAAAGCACGGTCGCACAGCCCAGGGATTGCCACAGTACACAAACGGCAATTTTAGTGTATGGATGGAATGTCCTCCTAAGAGGCAAAAACTACAGAGACATAATTTAGAAAAGGAAATCAAACGAGGACTTAGGAAAAATAAAGTGAGAAGGAAGGACAAAGAAAATCTACATGGGAGAGCGTTCATCCTGGTCTTTTCTCACAGAAGTGAGCCAGTATAACACCCTACGATTTGGTTCCTTAATCATTTAGAAGCAAATTACTTTTTCCTGACATGATCTCAAGGATCCCTGGTGGTACAATGGGTTAAGTGTTGGGCTGCTAACCGCAAGGTTGGCAGTTCAAACATACCAATCGCTCTGTGGGAGAAAGATGAAGCTGTCTGCTCTTGTAAAGATATAAAGTCTCGGAAGCTCTCAGGAGCAGTTCTGTTTTGTCCTATACAATTGCTATGAGTTGGAATCAACTGAATGACAATGGGTTTGTTTTTGGTTTGGGAGCATCATCTCAGCAATGATTCTAGCAGTGGGTGGAGTAAACGTGAAATAAAACTTGTTGTTGTTGTTGTTATGTGCCATCGAGTCGGTTCTAGTCATGTATTAATGAATGTTGAAAATGGGTGATAAGGTATTTGGGGGTTCATAATACGATTCTCTTTAATTTTGTATAGATGAAGGAGCTTCAGAAGGTTCGTGGGAATTTTCCAGTATCTTTTCATTCAATTTTTCCACGAACTTTTTGAAGCCCCCTCTTATTTGAGATTTCACCTAATAGTTAAATAAGTACAAAATTTGGCAGCAATTGTTCCAGAAGAGCAAGCTGAGAAGACAGGAGAGTAGAGAGCTACAGTGGTAGCCAAAGCTATTAGGAAAACATCTGTCTACATGTGGCCTGACCTGCACAAAACTCACAGTTCTTTCTAAATGGCGTGTCCTCCCTCTCTGTGAACACTCATGAGTATACTGGTCCCACTCCCCACACTCCACCACCACTTCAGGGTACTCCTTGTCATTTGCCTTTCATTTAAAAAAGTTTTACTCTAGGTTTCATATAGCCTATCTCTAGAAGACAATTTTCTCATCCCTTCCTCAAAGGAGAGAGAGTGACCTGGAACAATGGATTTGTAAGCTTATTTTTAAAAGTCAAATAACAGTCCTATCCAAATCACAATCCATTCTTCCAGGCTAGGAGGCTCTCTTCAGAAGAACATCAAACAATGAAGTCTTGAGGTTCCACCCAGGACATCCAGTCTTCCTTCGCTCCTTACCTTCTCCACATGAAGGGCCGAGTGGGGACTGAGCCACCGGATGTCTTTCACAAACTGCCAGTAATCTGTTTGGCGGCAACAAACCTGAGGGAGAACACAGGACCAACAAATGACTACAATTTGGGGCAAATCCAATTCTAGTGTTGACATTCAAAGAGGAAAAAAAGGACTAACTCTCACTTGCCTCAGTAAAAGGTACTCAACAGCAAAGGAATGTATACATCTTTTCACCCCTTTAAAGCAACCCTGTATAGGCTTTCTGAGGCTTTAAATCTTTGCGGAAGCAGAAAGCCTCACCTTTCTCCTATGGAACAGCTGGTGGGCTCGAACCACCAACCTTGTGGTTGGCAATCCAGTGCTTATCGTGTGGAGCCATCACGCTCCCTTTACAGGATAGTTCTTAAAATATGTTATAATAATCATTTTGAATAGGTAATATATGCATTGATATCAAGGGGTATGCAGGGAGACTGACTTCCAACATGGCAGTGTGAGGAATTCCAATGACCCCTCCCCTAATGAGACTGATGAATATTATTCAAAATAAACAATTGCTCAAGCATCTACAAATGGTCCTTTGGGCAAACAGTAAAGGAAAAAACATTTATTCAAAAAAATCTATGAAAATTTGGTAAGAAATGCAAGAGTCTGCAGAATTTACATCTGAACTATTCTCTGTCTGTCTGTCTGTCTGTCTCTTTCTCACACACACACAGAGTTGCAGTAAGGCAGAGACCCATTGCAGACTGCTGTAGTCAAGAACACAGAGCTCCCTCTTCCCTCAGCTCCCAGCCAAAGAGCGTGCCTCGCAGGAGGAAGAGGACTTGAACATTTCTCACCCTGCTCCCAGCTGTGGAAGACTGAGCCAGAGTAAGTGAAGATGAGAACTGAGGGTTTCTTTCTTCCACACGACCTCTATTCATAGAAAGAGGCTCTCCCTTGGGCATGCTAAGAATACTGGGGCCCTAGTAATGCTTCCCCTGGCTCATGAGTTCCATTCTAGGAGAAACTGGCCAAGTGGGCCCCAGGTTTCCAACTCTTTCCAATGGGTACTTAGCTCGGAGAGGAGTCAGAGAAAAGACTGTCACTATTCTGACACTTCCAGTTCCAGAACCCCTGTCTCAGAGATTTTGTCAGTGGGGAGAAGTAGGCCATAAAATAGATAATCACTAATCTCTTCTCAGAGGAAATGACTTCATTTGCAACAGAACATGGAGAAATTTAAACTTTAAGGAGCGCTCAAGAACGGTGGTGGTGGTGGTGTGCCATTTAGTTGTTTCCGACTCACAGCAACCCTGTATAGGGTTTCCACGGCTGGTAGATTCAAGAACAATGGGAACTGTTGTAAAAGGAACTGAGTGGATATTTGTGGACCCAAGGAACTCTGGTAGCATAATGGTTACGAGTCGGGCTGCCAACCTCAAGGTCAGCAGTTCAAAACTACCAGCCACTCCATAGGAGAAAGATGAGGCTTTCTGATCCTGCAAAGATTTACAGCCTCAGAAACCCTATACAGGGTGTCACTATGAGTCGGAACTGACTCCATGGCACACAACCAACCAACACACCAAATGAACTCATCAGCTGCTCCTTGGAAACCCTATGCAGGGCTGCTATTAGTCAGAACTGACTCAACAGCGCTTAACAACAACAGCAATGAAGGTATAGCATGGACTTTATTTCCTTAGGTGCCACTGAGTTGGTTCCAACCCATAGTGACCCTATGTACAACAGAATGCAACACTGCTCATTCCTGCACCATCATCACAATTGTTGCTACACTTAGCCTATTGCTTCTGCCACTGTGTCAATCCATCTCATCAGGGGTCTCCCTCTTTTTTAGTGACCCACCACTTTACCAAGTATGATGTCCTTCTCCAGGGACTGGTCCCTCCTGATAATATGTCTGAAATACAAAAGTCTAAGTCTGGCCATCTTCACTTCTAAGGAGCATTCTGGTTGTACTTCTTCTAACATAGATTTTTTTGTTCTACTACCAGTCCCTGGTACTTTCAATATACTTCTCCAACACCTCAACTCAAATGCATCAGATCCTCTATGGTCTTATTATTCATTGTACAGCTTTCACATGCACATGGAGCTATTGAAAATTCCATGGCTTGGGTCAAGTGCACCTTAGTCCTCAGACAACTTTGCTCTTGAACACTTTAAAGCCTGGACTTTAGGCCTGCTAATTTGTAGGAGAAAATAGCAGGAAGAAGCCCTCCTGAGGTCAAAATTAATATCACACACTTATATCACTTACAAGGGCACTCCAAGCAGAGGTCCCTGGGACCATCAAGTGAGAAGAGCAGAGAGCAAGACTCTATCCAGAGAAGTAGTGACGCCAGGGACGGAGACAGAGAAGATGACTTGGACAGATGGAGTGGCTGGGGACACTGGACTCAGGGCAAGAGAGGGGCTGTGTGCTGGCATTCGGGGGGGCGGGGGGGGGGGGACAGGCCTGTGTGGTGTACCCTTTGGGGTTATATGATGATACATGGAGGGGACTGTAATCATTGCAATGAAACAAAATACAATAGGATGAATATAAAGTTGATGTTCTCCTATGCAAACCTCACAATAAAAACTTAAAAAAAAAAAACAAGGGAACTCCAATAAGATTAACAAATTACTTCTAAGCAGAAAATATGGCAGACAAAAGGCAGTGGAATAATATATTTAACTGTCAACCAAGAATCCTATATCTACCAAAGTTATCTTTAAAAAATAAGGCCAAAATAAAGACTTTCCCAAATAAACAAACACTGACAGAATTTAATTCTAGCAGACCTACCTCACACACAAAAAACTAAAGAAAGTTCTTTAGGCTGAAAGCAATAATTCAAATACACATTTCAGAGAAGTGAATTATTTCATATGACTCTTCTACCTATAGTCTTTGTAACTTCCATCAAGTCATGTTTTTGATTAAGCGAAAGTGGAAGATGCTGATAGGATTATGATTCAATTGTGAGTGGTTAACAGAGTTAATTATGATTGTAAAAACTTGGAACTCTTAATATGTATAAAATGAGCTATCTCAAAATGAAAGGGGGATCTCACTACCATTAGAAGAGAAGAGTACATATGAGTATAGAAAGGCAAAAGAATAAAAATAATCTACCCAAATGTTAACAGTAGTTATTATTATTTGGTGTTGAAATTATGGGTGATATTTATTTTCTCCTAAATTCTTTTTGGTATTTTCTTAATCTTCTACAAATAAAAATATATATTCAGAAGAAAAAGCAATATATATTTTGTTATTATTTTTAAATTTTGGATTACATTCCCATCTATGGTGTCAAGAACAGGGTTTTTTGAGGGGATAGAGAATCTTTTCACTTCTCCTATGCAGTTGAGAAATCTCAAAGAGTGCATAAAATGAATTCACATTTTTCAGTAGCAGAAAAGTGATTATTAAATATTGCTTGCCTTGTGGAAGACAGCACAGATTCCAGCTGTCAAGGGAAATGAGATCCCTCTAAGAATATAGCTATGACGTTATTGCTTTCCTAAGACTTTGAGTGATCATAACACGTAGTTATGAAAGCACAGAGAAGATCTGACCAGCATGAATCATGGTATCCCTTCCCCCTATCCAAGGATACATACAATACCCAGAATAGCTTCCTGAAGACAAGGAAGTCAGAAGCCTTTGAAAGCTTTAATCTTTGGAAGAAAATGAAAGGGAAAAACAAGTCTTTAACATATACTTTTAATTTTTAGCTTTTTACAAAGCAGTACAGAGCAGCAGTGAACTGGCCTGGATCTTTTGCTTTTCCCTCTTCCCACTAGAGCCTGTAGTTGTCATGTGCTGTGTGTGTACACCATATATGACTGCTTCCACTTATTACCACTACTGCTGGTTTGTAGATGACCATATGCTTTAATATATAATAGAGTCCTAGTGTGGCACTGTGGGTTAATGCACCAGACTGCAAAGCCATCTGAACTGCAAGGACAGTGGTTAAAGCTCACCAGCTGCTCCCTGGAAACCCTATACAGGGTCACTATGAGTCAGAACTGACTTGATGGCAAGTAACAACAACAATAACGTATGCTTTAATATTTTTCATCTCAATGACCAGGTGCCTTTGAATATATTATCACTCAGATATTTTCACTTTTAAATACATAATAATGCTTTGCATTTACCACACATCTTTCATTAGGGCATCTCAATGACTTTATTTTTATGGTACAGAGGGCAAAACTGTATAGTTTGGCTAAGTGATTATTCTAGATGCCAAGGTAAATTAGTAATAGAGTGAAGAAAAGAACCCTTTTGCTAATAAAACCTTGACAAGTCATTAAATGGCAATGCCATTTATATGGTAGCTATTCTGGTCATCAGCCTGGTGGTGGTGGTGGTATACCGTGGAGTCAGTTTCAACTCATAGCGAGCCTGTATAGGGTTTCCAAAGCTGTAAATCTTTACGGGATCAGAAAGCTTCATCTTTCTCCTATGGAACTGCTGGTAGTTTCGAACTGCTGACCTTGATGTTAGCAGTCCGACTCATAATCACTATACTACTAGAGCTCCTTTGGTCACCAGCCTAGGGAACATATATTGAGTTTTAATGAAACACATTGGTATGATTATGACTCTCAAACTTGTAATTTGGGAGACTGAATGGTTAACAATGGCACAAACTAGTAGAAATATCCTAGAGGAAGGGCAGTCTCCTGAGAGAAAATCAGTTTCGTTTTGGCTACGTTGAGCTTGGCCTGTAGTGCAGCCTGCCAGATGAAAATGTACAGCAGACAGCTAGCCTTGTGGATCTGGAGCTTAGCAGTGATATCTGTGCTGGGAGGTCATCAGCGTATGGGTGACAATTAAAACCACACAAATGAGTGTGATGGCTTCAGGAAAATGTAGAGTAAAAAGAGATATGGACATAGCCAAAAGAACACACACCCACTGCAGTAGAGTCTATTCTAACCGATAGGACAGGGTAGAACTGGTTCATAGGGTTTCCAAGGTTGTAAACTTTATAGAAGCAGACTTTCTCCCAAAGAGTGGCTGGTGGGTTTGAACTACCAGGGATCCTCTCCATTTGATACGAAAATCCAAGAGGAGATTGCAAGGGAAGAAACTACAGAGTGGTCACAGAGGTAGGAGAAGGCCTCTGTGACACCAGAGAACAAAAATGCCATACAAGTGTGTGATGGTGGTCAGCAGTGGTAAACACAGACCGTGTTTAGAAGGAAAACGCTCACTGGATTTGGTAAGAGGGATGTCATTTTACTGAAACTGCAAGGGCAAGATCTCTAGTGGTACGAACAGAAGCCAAACTGAAGAGGGTTAATTTATTTGTTTTATAAATTTCATCATTCATAATTATGTTTCTCATAGGAATCAATGAAATTGGAAACTTAAAAATAAAAACAAAAAACAGAGCAGAGAGCAGGACCCTACCCAGAGTGGGAGTGATGCCTGAGATGGAGGCAGAGACGATGACATGGAGAGATGGAGCAGTTGGGGACTCTAGACCCAGAGAGGGAGAGGGGCTGTGTGCTGACGACTGGGGGGCAGGCTTGTAGTGTATACCATTTGGTTGGTTGATGATGCATGGAGGGGACTGTAATCATAGCAATGAAATGATATACAATAGGATGAATGTAAAACTAATGTTCTTCCATGTAAACTATCACATAATTCACAATAAAACATTAAAATAAATTAAAAATAAATAAACAAAAACAATCATTTTCTATGTGAAGTGATTATAGTATTAGAGTACATAATTCACAAACTATGCTAGCTGGATTATGTATATTATTTCATTTACTCTTTCCATCTAACATTATCAAATAAAAGTCTCATTTTACAAATGAGAAAGATGAGATTCATAAAGTTAAGTAGCTATTTATCTAATAGTCATCTGTTGTTGTTAAGTGCCACTGAGTTGCTTCCGACCCATAGCAACCCTGTATAGGGTTTCCAAGGAGCAGGTGGTGGGTTTGAACTGCAGATCTTTCAGTTTAAACTGACCATGCAATCCAGCACATTATCCCTCAGCACAAATAGCTAAACATTGTCTTGGAGTTCCTGGGTCATGCAGTTAACACACTTGCTACTAACTGAAAGGTTAGCGGTTCGAGTCTACTTAGAGGTGCCTCAGAAAAAACGGCCTGGAGAGAGCTGCCTTTTCTCCACTCACCCACCCCAAGAACCAAAATTAGTCATTGAAGACCATGTGGATTACAGTTCTGCAGATACACATGGGGTTTCCAGGAGTCAGAGCGGAATTGACAACAACTGGTTTGGTTTTAGTTTAGGTTTTTAACTGATTGACAACTTTCTATGCTGTTGGGCACTTTTCTAAATGCTTTTCATGCATTATTTCATTTAATTCTAATAACTACCCTATGAAATGAATACCATTGTTCCCTCCTCTGTTTACAAATGAGAAAACAAAGGCACAAAGAGATGTGTAACTTATCATATACCACATAGCTAGTGGTGAAACTGAGATGAAAATATCAGTCTGATTCAAAAGTGCCTTATTTTAACTAGTATGTCATTTTAGTTTAAAAGGATCTGAGCAATGAATCTGGGTTTCAATCAAGATTCTATCTGATAATAGGCCTTTGTCAGTCTATTAAACAATGTTGCCTTCCAATTCAAAGAATGGTCTTTAAATAATGATGACCATGAAGAACAATTCATCTCTTTAAAGGGTAAAATATTATGGCTCAAGAGAAAGGCTGTGTAGGCTCTCTCCACCCCCTCCATACACAGGAGTAGACAGGGATAGGTAACTTGGACATTGGCTACCCAAAGTGGGAGGCTACAAAGTCAAGAAGTGACTGGCTGACAAGCTTTCAAGAGGGAACCTGGATCCAGA
>NW_006408648.1:6753971-6758398 GCF_000296735.1 Chrysochloris asiatica | reverse complement strand
ATTTTCAATAACCTCATATGCATGTGAAAGCTGGGCAGTGACTAAGGAAGACTGTAGAAGAATCGATGCTTTTGAGTTATGGTGTTGGAGAAGAATATTGAAAGTGCCATGGACTGCCAAAAGAACCAACAGATCTGTGTTGGAAGAAGTGCAACCAGAGTGCTTCTTGGAGGTCAGGATGGCCAAACTTTGTCTCTCATTATTGTTGTCGTTGTTAGGTGCCATCGAGTTGGTACCGACCCATAGCAACCTTATGTACAGCAGAATGAAACACTGCCCTAACCTGGGCCAATCTCACTATTGATGCCACGCTTGAGTCCATCAATGCTGCCACTTGGCCAATCCATCTCGTTGGGGGGTCTTCCTCTTTTTCTCTGACCCTCCACCTTACTAAATATGATATCCTTCTCCAGTGACTGGTCCCTCCTGACAATATGAAAGACGAAGTTTGGCCATCTTGACCTCCAAGGAGCCCTCTCTACTCAGCTAAATTTGATACTTCATTGCAAGGGCCACAGAGAAATCAGAAACCATACTCACAGTTAATAGGATTTATTAGAGAAGTTAATAGGTTTCAAGTCAAGACCAGAAAATGCATAGTACACAATTCTTTGTCAGGACAGTCTCTTCTACCATGTCTGCTGGCAGACCTCTTTCTGATCCTTGGCCTCTCAACCAAGGGTTCCTTGGTGTCTGTCCTGCTTTAGTAAAGTTACAAGCTCTTTTAGCATTGCTGATAAATGCCCAAAGGACAATCCACTCCAGTATATGTTTCAGCCAGAAAGCACTTGGCTCTAACTCCATGGGTCAGCAAACCTAGCTCCCCAATGAAGTGCCTGGAGGCATACCACTCCACAAGCAAACCTCCTGTCCAAAGGCATTCAGCTTTACTTGCTCGATGGGTTGGGAAGCCCACTACTCTGTCTCATTCTCTGACTCTTGATTCTGCTGTACAGTTCCTCTGCTACTCCTGCAGTGTCACAACTTTCTCTCCCTGGGATAAGAAAGTTCAATGCACAGGGATCTCAGGGTCCAAAGTACACACTCTAGTCCTGGCTCTTCTTTGATGGTAGTGAGATTCCCACCTCTGCTTCTGAAATGGTTCATTTTGTACCAAGCAGTATGGCAAAGTTGAACAATCACAATTAGCTGTATTAACAATCACTCACAACTGAATCGTATAATTCATCAGCATCTTCTCTTACCTAGACCCATCAGGAAAAAGTAGTTTGGTGGCATTTACAAAGACTATGGCTAGAAGGAACTCTGGTAGTGTAGTGGTTACGAATTGGGCTGCGAACCTCAGAGTCAGCAGTTCAAAACTACCAGCTGTTCTATGGGAGAAAGATGAGGCTTTCTGCTCCCGTAAAGATTTATAGCCTCAGAAATCCTGTACAGGGGTCACTATGGGTCGGAACCGACTCAAAGGCACTTAATAATAACAACATATTTAATTAGCATAATGGTTACGAATTGGGCTGCTAACCTCAAGGTCGGTAGTTCAAAACTACCAGCTTTTCCACAGGAGAAAGATGGGGCGTTCTGCTTCTGTAAAGATTTACAGCCTTGGAAACCCTGTACAGGGTCACTATGAGTCGGAACCGACTCCACGGTACTTACCAACAACAATGGCTGAAAGAGACATTAAGTAATTCACTGTAGCACATGAGGTTTTATTTTTAAAAAAGAGTAGGAGGATACTAGACCCCAGTGACTCACTTGACAATATATCAGAATCAAACTTTATTATAAAAGCACTTCCAAAAGAGTAACTGCCAAAAATAAAGCAAAAAAAAAAAAAAAAAGTTATTCTAAACTTAGAATATTTGAAAGTACAAAGAAAAAAAACTTAATATCATAAACTTTACATCAGAAAAAAATTAAGCTATAAGGTAACCTCAAGGTTGGCAGTTTGAAACTACCAGCTGTTCCACAGGAAAAAATGAGGCTTTCTGCTCCCATAGAGATTTGCAGCCTAGGAAACCCTGTGCAGGGTCACTTTGAATCAGAACCAACTCCACGGTACTTAACAACAACAATACTACCATTTATAGGCATAACCCAGCTGTCCACAAAGTGATACTCAAAGGATACTCAAAAGTGCTAATTTGTTGTTGTGAAGTGCCATCAAGTCAGTTTCAACCCATATCAACCCTGTACAGGGTTTCCAAGGAGCAGCTGGTGAGCTTGAATCACCAACCTTGTAGTTCAAACGGCTTTGCAGTCTGGCGCATTAACCCACAGCGCCACACCAGAACAAAAGTGATAATACTTTGTAAATATTTCCCCGACTTCTTCTAAGATGCTTCTAAAAGAAATGCTCTGTGTGATTCACCGTCATTATCTTTGTCGTCTTCAGCATCATCATCCTAGTCATCATCATCATCATTGCAAACACTTGGTTAGTTCTTGTTGTTGTTGTTAAGTGCTGTAGAGTTGGTTCTGAACCATAGTGACCCTGATAGGGTTTCTGAGGAGCAGCTGGTAAGCTTGAACTGCAGACCTTGCAGTTCAAACGGCTTTGCAGTCTGGCACATTAACCCATAGTGCCACACCAGGTTAGTTCTTACTATGCTCTAAATCCTTTACATTTACTAACTCATCTAATCCTCATATCAACCTCTGGCAGCACAGAGAAACTACTATCTACTTTGTTTTCTTGGTGAGGTTAAGTATCTTGTGCAGGGCAATGTAAGAAACTTATCGATAACCTGGATACTGCCTCGGTTCCTCTTGGCAACTGGCAGGTTAGTACAAACCCCCAACTAGTACCTTATCCCGATGGGTCTCCGGTGGGAGAAGTGGGGCGGACCACCTTATCTCATATGTGGTCACCAATGAGTTATCATGGTGCTTACCGACAACTGCTCAAGAAATACAATCTGGATTCAATTAGGGAGCGTGAGGCTTTCACCAAGCCCAGAAGACAAGATGAGAAGACGCACCACGCAGTCGTTTTACAAGCATCTTTATGTCATAACTTCAAAGTCCCTCCCCTGGTTCCTCCCTGACTGAGTACTATGGGGTGAACAATCTTCCTAGATGTCGCCTATTTCCCTTTGATGGTCGCATTCTTATTTTGAAATTTCTACTTCTTGAATAGGTTCACTTCCCCCTCCCCTTCCTGTTACACATACACCAGGTGAATGAGCTCCACTATATCAGCTAACAATCTCAATTAGCAATTTCCTGGACCCCCTTATTCCTGAAGATGGATGATCTATTATTTCTCACAGTGACACAGCTAGTAAAATGAAAAAGCTAGAATTTTAATCCAGGCAATCTGGGGCTGCTCTTAACCACTACTTATTAACTACTCTCGGTAATCCTTTTAGCTTCTTTTCACCTCTTGCTTTCACCATCACTTTTATATGTGCTAGTTTCCATAGCTATCAGAGGACGAATTCTCATTATTCCAGCAGGAATAATCTATTGCTATATTGCTAATTTGGAATAAAGATAGTAACAATGTAAATTTAAATTAAGGAACAAATTGAACATTCTAATTCAAAGAGAATCGGGCAGAACTGATTATTTTGTGTTGAAAAGAAACATTACTTTTCAAATTATACTTAATTCTGTAATCTCATTAAACCTAATCAATTAATTATCCCTGGGTCATAGTGGTTCTATGCAAAAGGAGTTTCCTAAAGGAAAGTACATTTAATGCAATTGAGCACATAGAGTTTCACTTTCCCATTTTGCAGAAACATTTCCTGAATGAAAGTCCAGGACTGACTGAAAACATTTTTGCCTTGGCTCTTTTTCTTCATTTAACCTATCTACTTCTGAAATAGCATGGTTTTAAGCCAAACACAAGATTTGGTAAACTAAATAATACTCCCCCAAGATGCCCTATCCTAATCTTCAGAACCTATGAATATTCATTTCCATGGCAAAGGGGACTATGCAGTGAGATTATATTAGGATTTTGAGAGGTGAGATTGATTATCCTGGGTTTTGTGGGTAGACCTAATGTAATCACAGGACTCCTTATAAGGGAAGCAGCGGTTCAGAGGGACACAAGGTGGAAGTGCAGACTTCAGGCTTTGAAGAGAAAGAGGGGTCACTGATCATGGAATGCAAGGAAAGCAGCTCTAGAAGCTAGAAAAGGCCAGGGAGCTAGTAGGTACTCCATAGGGCCTCCAGTGGAAGTGCAGCCTTGCCGAAATTTAGTTTTGGCTAATGAAACCCACTTCAAATTTCTGGTGTCCAGAACTAATAACATAATATTAATCATAATATAACATAAGAAAATATTTGTGCTGTTTTAAGCCACAAAGTTTGTGGTCATTTGTTACAGTAGCATTAGGAAATTAATAAACGAACCTAACATCTTGTGGTTGATTTGCTCTCCTACCCAGCCATTTATTTAGTTCACTGACATCTACAGAACATCACGGACTAAGCAAAATGCTCTGGATATA
>NW_006408648.1:6751740-6753050 GCF_000296735.1 Chrysochloris asiatica | reverse complement strand
ACACACACACACACATACACAGTTACATACAAAGACATAGTCATATCCTCAAGAATCACAAACTGGTAACCTTCATCGTCTTCCTGTCAAACAACTTAATGCAGTTGGTTTTGTTTTTTCCCTAACATATGATTCGGTCACTTTGGTGAAAAAGATTACCTGGTCATGGATAAGCCCATGATAAAGGATGCTCTGCATGTCCCTGGAAAGCCGCTCCAGGCCACCATACTTGGACCAGACGTTGGGGCTGTTGGCTGACACCAAACCTTCAACAGTAGTCTTCAAATTACCCAGCAACTGCCAGTGCTCCCTCCTGCAAAGGCATCAATTATATCAATGACTACTTAGTTTTGTTGTAGCTGATCCTGAGCATATGCAAGGAAGCCCAAGCCAAGAGGCCTCCAGACCACATCCTAAGTTTTTTTGTTTTGTTTTGTTTTTTGTACTATTAAGGTGTTACTGGGGCCTAAATCTCAAACTGAGAGAATTAAAGTTGTAAAGAGCACCAGGATTTAAAGCAAATGAACCAACAAACTTATACGTGCATGGCACTTTATGTAGGAGCCCTGGTGCTGCAGTAGCTAAGCACTTGGCTGTTAATCAAAAGGTTGATGGTTTGAACCCATCCAGCATCTAGTGATCTGTTTCCATAAAGATGACAGTAGACATGAAAATCCTATGGGGCACTTCTGTCACATGAAATCATCATGATAGCATCTAACAACAGTCCTGTGTCTTTAGAAGGAGTGTGACCCATTAAAATCCACTTCTGGTCAATAAGAGTACATGAGAAAATGAGGCAGAATAAGAGGTGGGGAAATACATAAGAAATGAGGCATAACCAGAAATCTTTAGCTCAACTAGCACACAAGCGAAGAAATTACTTTTGATTCACTGTTCAGGCATGCCTTCTTAGTACCTTGAAGCTATTGCAGGTTTGGTTCCACATCACTACAAAAAAGCTATTGCAGGTTTAGTTCCATATCACTACATTAAAGCAACTCACAATTGTTTTGGTTTCCTGATATATATAAAAGTTATGTTAAACAGAAAACAAATGCTGGCAAGGGTGTGAAGACTCTGAGACCCTCCTACATTGCTGGTTGTTGTTGTTAGGTGCTATCAAGTTGGTACCAACCCATAGAAACCTTATGCAGAACAGAATGAAACACTGCCCGATCCTGGGCCAACCTCACTATTGTTGCCACTCTTGAGTCCATCGACACTGCCACTTAGCCAATCCATCTCGTTGGGGGTCTTCTTCTTTTTCTCTGACCCTCCACCTTACCAAACATGATATCATTCTCCAG
>NW_006408648.1:6738080-6749310 GCF_000296735.1 Chrysochloris asiatica | reverse complement strand
TAGGCGCATGGATATTATCCTATCACAGACAGCATTGTACCTCATAACTGATCTGGATATGTTCTTTTTGACAATGAATGCAACACCATTCCTCTTCAATTTGTCATTCCCAGAACAGTACACCATGTGGTTGTCAGATTCAAAATGGTCAATAACAGTCCATTTCAGCTCACTAATGCCTAAGATATCGATGTTTATGCGTTACATTTCATTTTTAACAACTTCCAATATTCCCAGATTCATACTTTGTATATTCCATGTTCTGATTTTTAATGGATGTTTACAGCTGTTTCTCTTCATTTTTGAGTTGTGTCCCATCAGCAAATGAAGGTCCCATGGGCTTTTCTCCTACGGGCTTTACTCCATTCGCGTCATCACAGTCAACTCTACTTTGAGGAGGCAGCTCTTTCCCAGTTGCATTTAGTGTGCCTTGCAATCTGAGAGGTTCATTTTCTGGCACTATATCTGACAGTGTTTCTCTGCTATTCATAAGGTTTTCAGTGACTAAGTATTCAGAAGTAGTTCATCACTCTTTCTTCCTAGTGTGTCTTTGTCTGGAAGCTCATCTGAAACCTGTCCACCATGGGTGACCCTGCTGGTATTTAAAATGGCATAGCTTTCAGAATCACAGCAACTCACAAGCCACCACAGTACAACAAACTGACAGATGAGTGGTAGCCATTTGGTTTTAAGTGGAAATTGGCACTTTAAATTTTGAGGGGATCTGCATGCATGCATAGTAGAACCCTCCGGGGGTGGGGGTGGGGTGCCCATTCGCTTAGGCATACCCTCTAGTCACCAGAATGGAGGTGCGCAGATAGTGAGAGACCAATGAACAGATACCAAAATAAGAATGTCCACATCTGTATCTCCAGGGTTCTGTTAGGTGTCCATGGCTGTTCTGATCCTTCCCCTGCTTGGTCTCTCCTAAGATGGCAGCTCTGGGAGCAGCTGAACTTCTTGAATTAGAAAGCAAAGGATTTCTTGCTACTGCTACAAATTCCCTAGCTGTAAGCCTTCTAAGCTTCTAAATATTCCTTTATATGTGGCTCAGAGTTCCAGCACCATCCTTTGAGCCTGCTTGGTCCAGTATTCTGTGTTGTTGGTGATGGAGCACCTCACTGCACGTCTACCCGATCCACCATCTTAGATGTTGCTGGTGGAACTGTGAAAATGCAACCACTGTGGAAAACAGCATGGCACTTCTCAAAGATTTGGAAATAACCATACCAACAATCCCTCTGTTATGTGCCGTGAAGTTGGTTCCGACTCATAGCAACCCTGTACAGGGTTTCCAAGGCTGTAAATCTTTACAGGAGCAGAAAGCCTAATCTTTCTCCTACGAACAGCTGGTAGTTTCAAACTGCTGACCTTGCAGTTCACAGCCCGATTTGTAACCACTTAGCATGTATCTCTAAAAAATAAAAGTCATGACACAAGTAGATATATGCATACCTGTATTCACTGCAGCACTAGTCACTATAGCAAAAAGACAGAGATAGCCTAAATGCTCATCAGTGGTAGAATGGATAAACAAACTTTGGTACATACACGCAGTGGAATACTACTCAACGTTCAAGAATAACATTGTGTAACACCTTATAACATAGATGAATATGGAGGATATTATGCTGAGTGCAATTGTTGTTGTTGTTGTTATGTGCCGTGGAGTCGGTTCCGACTCATAGCGACCCTGTACAGGGTTTCCAAGGCTGTAAATTTTTATGGGAGCAGAAAGCCTCATCTTTCTCCCCCCAGAACAACTGGTAGTTTCTAACTGCTGACCTTGTGGCCCGCAGCCAGATTCATAACCACTACGCTACCAGAGCTCCTTGTTGTTGTTGCTTGTTGCTAAGTGTCATCGAGTTGGTTCCGACCCATAGCGACCCTGTACAGGGTTTCCGAGGCTGTAAATCTTTACGGGAGCAGAATGCCTCATCTTTCTCCCGCGGAGCAGCTGGTAGTTTCGAACTGCTGGCCTTAAGGTTCGCAGCCCGATTTGTAACCACTACGCCACCAGAGCTCCTTACCAGAGCTCCTTAGTCACGCCTAAAGAACAAATATTGTAAGAGACTATTATTGTAAAAAGTCAAAAGGTTTTCACATTTAAAAAAACATTCTTTGATGTTTGATGCCTACTAGGAATGGGGGAAAGCAATATATAATGAGGAGGATGGCGAAAGAATGATGAAGGCAAGTGAAGACACAGGGAGGAATGCAAGGATTAAAGGGGATAGACGTAAATACTGATATACACAACCCTACAACAACAGTATTCTAAGGGTAGATACATGGACAGATATGTGGACTGAACAGGTATGGGAGGGAGAGTAGGAATATACCCACAAATATACAGAGGATATTTGTACATGGGTATTTACCATTGCTGCAAACACAACTATGAATCTGGTGGTGTATGTTGTTGTTGTTGTAAAGTGCCATTGAGTTGGTTCTGACTCAAAGCAACCCTGTATAGGGTTTCTGAAGAGTGACTGGTGAGTTTGAACCACCAACGTGCGGTTCAAACCGACCTAGAGGTCAAGTGCTTAGATGAAAACTTCTTGGACCTTACCAAACACCTTGAAGCAATGAGTTGCTGGGCCTGGGGGCTCAGAACTATAGTCTCAGGGGGGCACCATGGCCAATTGGCATAACACAATCCACAAAAACAATGTTCTACATTCTACTTTGGTGAATAGTGACTGGGATCTTAAATGCTCATGAGTGGCCTTCTAAGGTGTCTCCATGTGTGGAAGAAAGAAGAGTGATGAAAATTGAAGACACTTGGAATCAACTAGTCCAATGGACCAAAGGAGCATGGGAGCATCAGTCACCATGACTCTGAGACCAGAAGACCTACCCACTACCACTACTAACTGCTCTGAAAAAGATCACATTAGAAGATCCCAGATAGAGTGGGCAAAAATGTGGAACAAAACTCAAAATTTTTTTAAAAGTCCACGCTTACTAGTCAGAAAGAGACTGGAGGAATCCAAGTCTATGACCCTCGTCTACCCTTCAGGTCTAGAAAGGAACTCACCCTCATGGTCCAATTTTCAGCCAAGCAGTAGATAGGTATATAGGGGAGACAACACCACTAGTGAGGTATGTCTCCATGGAATGGTCAACCATTCAAGATCAAAGAGGCAACATTTACTTAAGGACAAAATTCAAAAGGAGTGGGAAGGAGGGTGGAATGAAAATAAGAACTACAGGGAGGAAGTAAAATAAACTACATAGAGGAGATTGCAATCACTGAGATGAAACAGTAAAATGTGTTGAACGTAAAACTAAAGGCCTCCTCTGTAACCTCCACTCAATTCACAATAAAAAGTTTTTTTAAAAAATGGTATGCTTACACTATACTGTAGTCTATTAAGTGTGAAGGACTCCTGGTGTGGCACCACAAGGTCAGCAGTTCAAATCCATCAGCTGCTCCTCAAAAACACTATGCAGGGTCACTGTGAATCAGAGCCAACTCAACAATAACTTAACAAATTAGTGGTGGTGGTGATATGCTGTGGAGTTGGTTCCGACTCACAGTGATCCTGCATAGGGTTTCCGAGGCTATAAATCATTATAGGAGTAGAAAGCCTCATCTTTCTCCCGTTTAACATCTGGTAGTTTCAAACTAGCAGACCTACTCAAAACCACTACATGAAAAAGTTTGAAATATTGGGAGAATTATCATAATATGACAGAGATACAAGGTGAGCACATGCTGTTGGAAAAATGGTGCCAATAGGCTTGCTCAATGCATTGTTGCCACAAACCTTTAGTTTGTAAAACACATAGTATCTGCAAAGCACAATAAAACAAATCACAAACAAGGTAGGCTGTATTTCTAAGCACTAAGTACATCAGTGCTTGAAGGACAGAAAGTGCTTTATATACATTGTTGTTGTTAAGTGCTGTCAAGTCAGTTTCAGCCCAAAGCAACCCTGTGTAGGGTTTCCAAGGAGCAGCTGGTGAGCTTGAACTGCCAACCTTGAGGTTCAAATGATTTTGCAGTCCAGTGCATTAACCAACAGTACTACAATTTGTATTCTTAACCATATTTACATGTGAGTTTATACATATACTCATCACACATAAGTATTATGATTAAGAATACAAACTGCCATGCTTTTCCTCCCTATGACCTTTGAGGCTAAAATCGGCACAATTTTAAGCCTCTTTGGGAGTCCTGGTGTGGTGCTGTGGGCTAATGCATCATACTGCAAAGTCGTTTGAACTGCAAAGTAGCTGGTTCAAACTCACCAACGGCTCCTTGGAAACGCTATACAGGGTCGCCATGGGTTGGAATCAACTCGACGGCACTTTACAACAACAACAAGCCTCTTTGGTATGAGCTCCCAAACCTGTGAACTACTGGCACATTCTCCTTGACCATTTAAAGTACTTTAGTGGAAAAATTTGAAACTTGCTCCCCTAGGTGATCTTCAGGGTTCCTCCGAAATGTCCAGCAATTTTTGAATACAGCTTCCAACCCAATAAAAACCCCAAACAACTGCACTTAAAAGAACTGTATATTTAAAGACAGTCTGAAGAGATGAAGTGTTCAACTTCTTCTCTTTGGTCCTCAACTGTGATTTTATACACCTAGTTTCTTGGCCTCTCATGTCTTATTTCAGTACTACGTCTTTCCTCTATTCCAGGCCACTGCCAGAGGTGATCAGGATTTCTGTAGGGAATTTTCACTATAACTATTTAAAATCATTTAAATACCTGTGGGGATGGAACAGCCCTAAATTGGAATTTTTCTAATTGTATCATTACTCAAAATTAACTTGTTTTATACATTTTCTAAGCCATTTTAGGAAAGTAGATGAGTGAGGTATACTCAGACAAACAACACTCACAAATAAAATTAAATGAATAGAGTTAACTATAGCAGTAGCATCTAAAAAGGAAAGTTCAGATGGATCACATTTTTGACTTCTGCCTTGATGACCAGAGTTTCAATAGGGGGACAGCACGTTTTCTAAATCTTGTGCCATAAGCATTCAAGTCATTAGACGTTCCTTGTTCTATTTCTATACAAGTTCTGAGCTAAATCTCAAGATAACTAAAATGCACACAAGACTGAAATGCCATTTACTGTTATAAAGTGAGGAATTACCACCACGGAGGACAATGCCAACTTTTCTTTCAGTGATTTCCTTGCCTATACTCCCTCGGGGCTAACTAACCTTTGGCCTGTTCTGACTGACATAGCTCTTTATTCTGACAGACATAGTTCTAACATTCTTACATTCTGAATGGCATAGTTCTTATATTCTGTCTGATACAGTTTTTACATTCCAACAGGTTACAATCAAGTCTTGCAGGCCTGAGAACCAATCTGGTTCATCAGGTAACTCTGCATTTCTATGTTCTGATTCATTCTGTATTGATCATACAGTTTAACTGTCAAATTGTCAAATAACATCATGATAAATCCCAAAAGCAAATATGAAGTTCAGTATAATCCTAGGACTTTGACTCCAAAATTATACAAAAAGCACTAAAATCCTAGAAACCCAGAGCATTCAGAACTAACAACTCACAGTGTTACAACCCCAAAGTTACAAAAGAAAGTGACTTTTATATTTAATTTTTTTAAATTTGTTTGTTTTTATTTTTATTTTTAAGGATTTACATGGCTAGGCTGTTTAATACCTTCACAATTTAGAATTCTTTACCTTAAAGTTCATGGGAAATTTTCATTATTTTTAATTCCATTTTCTCATGAACTTTTTGAAGGCCCCTCATAATTATCATTTTTAGCAAGTTAAAACATTAAGTCCTATTGAAGCCCATATGCAGTGGCTGGTTTGATCCATTAATATGTGGATCTAAGATACAAATTAACAGATTACCATAGATAAATCAAATGTTCTTCCCATTCTTTAATCAGCAAGGAAGGCCAGTCTTTCCTAGGTAAGCCTGTTAAGCATTAGTTTCTGATTAGTGTCACCTGGTATTCACGTGTACCTTTTATCTTGGCACATCCAACGCCTCTGAGTTCAAAGCAGCTCTTTGTAGAATCACTTTTGCAAGTACACAAAGTGCCTTCCTTCAGTCAACATAAATTATAATCAAGTCTTTCTAACCTCACCCTGTGCCAAGAAAATAATTAGGCCTGGGTGGCAAGGGGCAGCATAACCCATCCCCACCTAAAGCACTTTCTTCAGCCAACAGTAAAGCCCATCTCAGAATAAAGGCCCACTGTTTTCTTCTGGGAGGATTCTAGCTTCATTCCTCAAATAATGATCTCTGAGGAAAAAAAGTTTTCCAAAATACTAGCTAGAGTATCTTTCTACTTCTAAGTCTGAAGCTTACCAAATCATAGTAAGAAGTGACACTCAAGGTTAAAACAAGTTACAAATCAAAGAAATATTTTTTTTTCCAGTACTATGCTGGAAATATATATTTATATATATAACTCCACTACACATCTGTCAGTTTGTTATACTATGGTGGTTTGCATGTTGCAGTGCTACTAGAAGCTATGCCACCAGTATTTCAAATGCCAGCAAGATCACCCATGGTGGGAAGGTTTCAAATTAATATACAATGGGAAAAAGGACCTGAAGATCTACTTCTAAAGGCAATTGGCCAGTGAAAACCTTATGAATAGTAACACAACATGACTTGATACCGTACTAGAAGATGAGTCCTTCAGGTTGGAAGGCATTCAAAATACAATTGGAAAAGAGCTACCTCATCAAAGTAGAATCAAACTTAATGGATGGAGTAAAGCTTTTAGGACCTTCATTTGCTGATGTAGCATGCCTCAAAATGAGATTTTTAAAAAGCTGCAAATATCCATTAGTAATTGGAACATGTAATGCACAAACCATGAATCAAGGAAAATTGCAAATTTTCAAAAATGAAATGGAACACTTTAACATTAAATCCCAGGCACTAGGGAGCTGAAATGGATTTTAGTACTGAATTGGTTTACTGTGTCAGGAATGACAAATTGAAGAGGAACAACAGTGCATTCCTTGTCAAAAAGAATACTTCAAGATCCACTCTGAAGTACAATGCTGTCAATGATAAGATGATATATTTATATGCCTACAAAGAACACTAACAAATATTAAAAATTGGAAACAAAGGATCAGTAGTTAGAAAATATGGTCTTGGTGAGAGAAATGATGCCAGAGATCATGTGAAAAGATTTTGCATACACCTTTTTCAACAACATGTAAATCTTACCATATGGAATACACAAGAATCAAATCGACTATATCTATGACAAGAGAATGAAGAAGCTCATTATCAGTCAGAACAAGGCTAAGGGGATAGGGAATAAAATCAATTGCTTATATTGCAAGTTGAAGTCAAAGCTGAAGAAAATTAAAGCATGTTCCCAAGGGCCAAAGTACAACATAGAGTACATCCTACCCGAATTTACACACCATGTCAAGCAGCCCATCAAGGAAAACCCCCTTCTAAGACTGAAACTCAAAGGGAACCCACGAGCAGTCTTGTGTGCTCGCTGGTGACTACCCTGGCCTACTTGTGAGTGGAAGTCAGGGAAATGCAGCAATCAAGATATGGGCTGAGTCTGGCCATGTTCCATTGACACATGTTGACCTTGAGATGAGATAAGAAAAAGGCCTGGGTCATCTGAAGTTTAGGGAGGTGTGTGAACTACTGAGACCATACACATTGACCTAGCCACTAGAGGCTAGAGTTGAGAGGGAAGCAGCCCGCTGGTCTGAAATGTGGTGAAGCATGTGTGAACTTCCAAACTTGCAGATAGTACTCATTTGACCTAATTGGATGGCTAGCTGACCAGAACTCAACCAGATGAAAATAAAGAAGTTCGATACTGTTGTTGTTGTTATGTGCCATCGAGTTGGTTCCGACCCATAGCGACCCTGTATAGAGTTTCTGAAGAGCAGCTGGTAAGCTTGAACCACCAACCTTGAAATTCAAATGGCTTTGCAGTCTGGCACATTAATGCATAAATTGCTACAATTTGATGAACTGGACCTTTGCTTATGGATGCAGTTGCTCAAAATTCCAACCAAGATTGAAGGGTTCTTCATATCAAGAATCAAGCTTGTCAGACCAGCCTGGAGTGGCTAGAACAACAGACGATACTTCTTGAAAGAAAGACCAAGAGGAAAAATACAAAAAAGTAACGGCAATCTGACTGACTGCTACAAGAACAAGCAGGTTGCTTGCCCAAGAGACATCAAGTCAAGTGGTTGGGTCCCCTCAGGGAAAACTCCCTTCCAAAACTAAAACTCAAAGGGAATACACCAGCAGAAATGTGACCACGTTTGTCACCGATAAGGCGAAGTGACTGTATAACATGGGAGTCTACCCTCACTTCAGTAGACTCCCATGAACCCAGGTGGACACCTTGTTGGCCAGCAGTGTGGCAAGACCTGGGGACTCCTGGGCCCAGAGTCAGTGACATCGTCACAGAGGACTAGAGTGAATAGTGAAGTGTCCAGCTGATAAGAAGAGAGGGCATATGCATAAGAACACCCACACTTGCAGATAATACCCATTTGACCTTGTTTCAATGACTGGATAATCAGAACTCAACTAGAAGAAGAAAGAAGAGGAAAAAAAGAGTAATCTGATTTAATTTGATGAACTTGACCTTTACTTATAGATGCAGTAGCTCAAAAGAGGGAAAAATCTTTACAGTGAGGATCATTCCCACCCTCTTCATACACAGAAAGGAGCTCTGGTAGCGTAGTGGTTACAAATTGGGCTGCAAGCCACAAGGTCAGCAGTTCAAAACTATCAGCTGTTCCACGGGAGAAAGATGAGGCTTTCTGCTCCCGTAAAGATTTACAGCCTCAGAAACCCTGTACAGGGTCACTATGAGTGGGAACGGACTCCACGGCATATAACAACAACAACAACAACCATACACAGAGTACACAGGGATGGGCAAGTTGGACATTGGCTACCCAAAATGGGGGACTACAAAGGCAAGAAGTGACTGGCTTACAAGCTTTCAAGAGGAAGCCGAAATCCAGAGGACAGGGAAGAATGTAGACTCTCCACTGAGTAGTATACAATCTGTCTGGGCAGGGCTGATGAAAGGAAATGTGCATAGGTCTTTTGTGGTACAATAGTGAATAATTGTTATCAAGACTGACTGTGAGGCTTGGAAATGTAAAGGTAGACATTTTGTAGCAAAAGAAAGGGAGTGACTGACTTTGCAGTCCAAGAGCGGAGGTCCCTGGGACCATCAAGGGAGAAGAGCAGAGAGCGGGACCCTCTCTCTGAGAAACAGTAATGCTTGAGATGGAGGCAGAGATGATGATGTGGAGAGATGGTGTACCTGGGGCCTCTAGACCCAGAGAGGGAGAGGGGCTGTATGCTGACGAACAAGGGGCAAGCTTGCAGGGTATACCCTTTGGTTGGTTGATGATGCATGGAGAGGATTGTAACCATGGTAATGAAATGATATATGATAGGATGAATGTAAAGCTAATGATCTCCCATGTAAACGATCATATAATTCACAATATTAAAAAAAAAAAAAAAAAAAGAATTAAGCTTGTTTAATCAGTATACTGGGTTGATAGGAATGGGAATTTAAACACTAGCTATCAACAATGGGGGGCTATAAAGGCTGGCTTACAAGCTTTCATGGTGTACTTCATTTCAGATTGAGGAGGTAAGATAGAATTCCCACTAAATAGTTTTCCTCTTTTCCAGATGGATCTGCTGAAAGGGGATAGGGGATGATGATGATAGGATTTTATGATTCAAATGTGAGTAACTGTTAGCAGGATTAATCGTGGTTGTCACAATATAATTATAGAAGATGTGCAACTAAAAGAGGGGAGTAGTTAATCCTTTATTTCAGGAACAGAGAACCCCAGGAGCATCAAGAAAGAAGAACATGAGTGGAGTGTGAGACCTACCTAGAAAATTGGGAACAGCAGAGATAGTGGCAGAGGCGATGGCACAGAGAGATAGAGCAGCTGAGGACTCTAGGCCCATAGACTGAGAAAGGCAGTGTGACTTACAAAATGTGCCCTTTGTATGTTTAAATGCATATTGTTTTGTTTTTATGTGTATATTAAATATTTTTGCTTTGTTCATTTGTGAAAAATAAGATGTAAAGGGGGAGCCACAAGGTGGAAGCAGGACAACTGTTGTTGCAGAGTGATGGTTATGTGCCGTGGTGTCAGTTCCTACTCACAGCGACCCTGCACAGGGTTTCCAAGGCTATAAATCTTTATGGGAGCAGAAAGCCTCATCTTTCTCCCACAGAACAGCTGGTAGTTTTGAACTTTTGACCTTGAGGTTAGCAGCCTGACTTGTAACCAGTATACTACCAGAGCTCCTTGTTGTTGCCGGGAGGGGAGTGTAATCATTGAGATGAAACAGAACATATGATTGATTGAAAGAAAAGCTGATGATCTTGTCTGTTTATCTTCACTCAATTCACAGTGAATAGCTGTGTTTTTTTAAAAAGGAACAGATTTGACACATGAAACACTAATGACCAAAGACCAGATAAGTGTGGGACAACATCAAGGGTATCATACATGAAGAAAGCAAAAGGTGATTAAAAACACAGGAAAGAAAGAACAAACAAGATGGCAGATTGGATGGAAGTGCAGAAAGAGCTCCATCAGCAACAACACAGAATGCCAGAACAAGCAGGCTCAGGGGATGGTACTAGAACTCTGAACCACATATAAAGGAATATTTAGAAGGTCGGAAGGCTAACAGCTAGGGGAATTTGTAGCAGAAGTAAGAAATCCATTGCTTTCTAATTCAAGAAGCTCAGCTGCTCCCGGAGCCACCATCTTGGGTAAGATCAAGCGGGGGGTGGGGGATCAGAGCAGCCACGGACACCTGACAGAACCACAGAGATAAAGGTGTGGACATTCTTTTTTTTTGGATCTGTTCATTGGTCTCTCACTATGTGCGCACCTCCATTCTTGTGACTAGAGGGGGTGCCTTTAGCAAGTAAATACCCAATCCCCACCCTGGGGCAGGGTCTACTACACATGCGCACAGATCTCCTCAAAATTTAAAGAGACAGTTTCCACTTAAAACCAAATGGCCAGAGCAGGCCCTGAACTGTTTATAACTAGAAAAAAGGCCTGAACGGGGACTGAGGAGCAGAACAGGCAGAATAAAAAGGAAATACACCAAAAATTAAATCCTGAATTACATCACAATGACCAACAGTGACATATTGAAATAATTCAGGAAGAAGAGTGAAAAGGGAAGCCCATCTCCTCAT
>NW_006408648.1:6727837-6733990 GCF_000296735.1 Chrysochloris asiatica | reverse complement strand
GTTTATTGGTCCAGTGGTGAGGATTTTTGTTTTCTTGACATTGAGATGTAATCCATACCAAAGGCTGTGCTCTTTGATTTTCATCAGTAAATATTTTAACTACTCTTCATTTTCAGCAAGTAAAGTCTTGACTGCTGCTTCCATGAGCGTTGATTGAGGATCCAAGCAAAATCAAGTCTTTGTGACAACTTAAATCTTTTCTCCATTTATCATGATGTTATTTATTGGCTCACTTGTAAGGATTTTTGTTTTCTTTACATGGAGGTACAATCCATACTGAAGGCTGCGGTCTTTGATACTCAACAAGAATTTTAAGTCCTCTTCACTTCCAGCAAGCAAGGTTGTATTATTTGCATATTGCAGACTGATAGAGTCTTCCTCCAGTCCTGATGCCACATTCTTCTTCATGTAATTCAGCTTCTATTATTATTATTATTCAACATACAGATTGAATAAGTATGGTGAAGAAAGAATATAACCCTGACGAACACCTTTCCTGATTTTTAAATCATTCAGTATCCCCTTGTTCTGCTCAAATGACTGCTCTCTTGGTCTACATACAGGTTCCTCATGAGCACAATTCAGTGATCTGGGATACCCATTCTTTGCAATGTTGTCCATAGTTTGTCATGATCCACACAGTCAAAAGTCAATAAAACACAAGCACACATCTTTCTGGTATTCTCTGCTTTCAGCCAAGATCCACCTGACATCAACAGTGATACCCCTAGTTTCATGTCCTCTTCTGAATCCAGATTGACTTTCTGTCAGTTCCCTGTCAACGCATCCAATATTAATTATCCTCAGCAAAATTTTTCTTGCATGTGATATTAATGATATTGTTCGATGAATTCTGTATTCTGTTTGGTCACCACTCTTTGGAATAGGCACAATATAGATCTCTTCCAATCAGTTGGCCGGCTACCTGGCCTTCCAATTTCTTTAATTAGATGAGTGCTTCCAGTACTTTATTAGTTTGTTGAAACAGTTCAATTTGTATTCCATCAATTCTAGGAGCCTTGATTTTTGCCTTCAGTGCAGCTTGGACTTCTTCAGTACCATCAGTTCTTGATCATATGCTGCCTCTTGAAATGGTTGAACATTTCTTTTTGATACAGTGACATTATATACCTTCCATCTTTTTTTGATTCTTTCTGCATCATTCAATATTTTGCCTATAAAATCCTTCAATGCTACAAGTCGAGGTTTTGTTTTTCTTCAGTTCTTTGAGCTTGAGAAATTCTCAGCATGTTTTTTTCTTTTGGTTTTCTAAGTCCAAGTCTTTTCACATTTCATTATAATATTTGCCTTTGTCTTTTCAAGCTGTCCTTTGAAATTTTCTATTCAGCTCTTTTACTTCCTCATTTCTTCTAGTCACTTTAGTTTTTCTATGCTCAAGAGCAAGTCTCTTTTTTTTTTTTTTTGACATCCACTTTTTTTTGACATCCTCTTTTGTCTTTTCTTTTTTCCTGTCTTTTTAATGACCTTTGCATTCTTAATATATGATGTTCTTAATGTTATCCCATAACTCTCTAATTTTTGGTCATTAGTATCTAATACATCAAATATGTTCTTGAGAGAATCTCCAAATTCAGGTGGCATATGTTCAAGATCATATCTTGGCTCTTGTGGACTTGTTTTAACTTTCTTCAACTTCAGCCTTAATTTGTGCATGAGCAATTAGTGGTCTTTTCCACAGTCTGCCTCTGGCCTAGTTTTGGCTGATGATATTGAACTTTTCCAGTGTCTCTTCCCAGACGTAATCGATTTGATTCTTGTGTATTCCATCTGGTGTGATCCATGTGAATAGTCTCTGCTTATGTTGTTTTAAAAAAGTATTTATAATGAATAAGTTACTGGTCTTACAAAATTCTATTATGTGATTTCCAGCGTCATTTTTATCACCAAGGTTAAATTTTCTAACTACTGATTGATCCTTCCTCTTTGTTTCCAATGTTCACATTCCAGTTACCAGTAATTATCAATACATCTTGATTGCATGTTTGATCCTTTTCATACTGAACAAGTTGGTTGCTGTTGTTGCTGTTAAGTGTGGTCGAGTTGGTTCTGATTCATAGCAACCTTATACAGTTTCCAAGGTACGGTTTGAACCACTGACCTTGCCCTTAGCAGTCTTGTGCTTACCCTACACCAAGACTCCAAAGAAGTTGCTAGAATTTTTCAGTTTTATCATGATGGGCTTTAGTTATTGGTGCTTAAATTTGAATAATAGTGGTATGTAAGTGATCTTCCTCATGTTGTTGTTGTTGTTAAGTGCCATAGAGTCGGTTCCGATCCACAGCAACTCTGTGTCGGGTTTCTGAAGAGCATCTGGTAAGCTTGAACCACCAACATTAAAGACAGATCTTGAAAAATTTTTTTACAATGAATGTGACGCCATACCTCAAGAATTTGTCATTCCTGGTATAGTAAACCATAGGATTATCCAATTCAAAATGGCCAATATCAGTCCATTTTCGCTCACTAATACCTAGGAGGGACCAGTCCCTGGAGAAGCAAGGACATCTTGGCAAAGTAGAGAGTCAGTAAAAAAGAGGAAGACCCCACAACAAGACAGACTGACAAAGTGGCAGCAGCAATGGGATCAAGTGTAGCAGAGATTGTGAGGTTAAAAAACAAGCAGTTTTTTGTTCCATTGTGTATAGGGTCGCTATGAGTCGGTGCAGACTCGATGGTACCTAACAACAACAATGCCTAGAATATCGATGTTTATGCATTCCATTTCATTTTTGACAACTTAAACGATTTTCCTAGATTCATACTTCATATATTCCATTTTCTGATTATTAATGGATATTTATAGCTGTTTCTCCTAATTTCAAGTTATGCCCTATCAGCAAATGAAGGTCCCAAAAGTTTTGCTCCATTCACATCATATGGTCACCTCTACTTTCAGGTGGCAGCTCTTTCCCAGTCATATTTTGAATGCTGTTCAACCTGAGGGGCTCTTCTTCCAGCACTATAACTGAAAATGTTCCACTGCTATTCAGGTTTTCAGTGGCTAACCATTCAGAAGTTGTCTGCCTCTCCTGCTTCCTAGTCTGTCTTAATCTGGAAGCTCCACTGAAGCCTTTCCACATTGGTGATCCTGCTGGTGGCAGCAACAGGCAAGCCACCACAGTGTCACAAACTGACAGACCAGTGGGTGGCTAAACAACGTTGTTGTTGTTGTTAAGTGCTGTTGAGACAGTTCTGACTCACAGTCACCCTGTATAGGGTTCCCAAGGAGTGGTTGATGAGTTTGAACCGCCAACCTTGCAGTTAATACTGACCTTGCAGTCCAGCACACTATCCTGCAGCACCACACCAGGACTCCTCAACAACGTTAGCCAATAAGAAAGCTGGAAAGCAGCATAAAGGATTTTTTTAAATACCCAACTATTGCTCTTGAGCATACAAAACTAAAATGACTAGAAGAAATGAAGAAGTAAAAGAGCTAAACAGAAAATTTCAAAAACTTGCAATATTGAAGGATTCTATGGGCAAAATGGAGCTCTGGTGTGGCACTGTAGGATAAGGACTGGACTGCAAGGTCTGTTTGAACTGCAAGGTCAGTGGTTTAAACTCATCAGTCACTCCTTGGAAACCCTATACAGGGTCACTATGAGTGAGAACTGATTCAACAGCACTTAACAACAACAACAATTGGCAAAGTACTGAATAATGCAGAAAGCATCAAAAGAAAACAGAAAGTATACACAGAGTCACTATGCCAAAAAAAAGGGGGTCAATGTTCAATCATTTCAAGAGGTAGCATATGACCAAGAACCAATGGTACTGAAGAAGTCCCAGCTGCACTGAAAGCATTGGTGAAAACCAAGACTCCTAGAATTAATGGAATACAAAACTGAAACCTTTCAACAAACTGAGGAAGCACTGGAGGCACCCACTTATCTATACTAAGAAATTTGGAAGACAACTACCTGGTCAAATGAATAGGAGAGATCCTTATTTGTGCCCATTCCAGAGAGATGATCCAACAGAATGTGGAATTCACTGAACACTATCATTAATATCACATGCAAGTAAAAACAAAAACAAAAAAAACTGTGGTCAGGCAGGCACCTGGGACTTTGAATGCCAGAATGCACTTCCTGTAAAGATGTAATACGTTCTTCTTTCAGGTGATTACTTGAAATAACTCTTGGTAACAAAGAAGTAGTGAAAGATGACCACAATATGTTTTATGTTTTTCTTATCTGGCTACATATTCTCTGTTTTCAATTATACTGTATTTAATATGTTGAGTATGTAAATATTTATGCTGATTTAAAAATAAATAATAAGCTTATAGAAAAACCATACTTGATTTTATTACATAGTCTTGCAGCATTGGAGGCACCTGGGAGACCCCAACCATTGGTCAGCCCATGCCTTTAGTGGCTGACAGAAGAATATGCCTCAGAGGGAATAAGCAGAACCTGCAGATGTGAGAGACCTGGTTGTATAGGTATGAAACCTACATCACTTGGCTGCTAACCGAAGATCGATGGTTCAAAACCACCAGTGGCTCCCTGTAGAAGAGAGATGTAGCAGAGTGTTTCCATAAAGGTTTACAGCTTTGGCAACACTAAACAGCAATTCTACTCTGTCTGATGAGTCAGAATTGACTTGACAGTAGTAGGTTTAGGTTTTTTGGTAAGCATGTTTTACAACTCCACACCTATCAAAAAAATGTCTTGCCAATCACACAAAATTATAATGATATCAAACTTATTTCAGCCTCACCAATCATATAAAACTTTATGTATGGTATCAAAATTATTTCAACAGTGAGTGAATATAAAAGGAAGTGAAATCACTTATATCAGAAACCTAACCACCAATGATACACAACCTCCTAAGAAGAAAAGTTTTAAATTCCCTATTATGTAACTCCAATCTATCAGTCAACTTTCCAGTTCTGTACTCAATTTAAATACATACTGTTGTGGCACTGTGGGTTAATGCGCAGGACTGCAAAGTTTGTTTGAACTACCAGGTCAGTGGTTCAAGCTCACCAGTCACTCCTCAGAAAAAAACCCTATAAATGGCTGCGATTATTAGAAACAACTCAATGGCACTTAACAACAACGCTCTATAATACTTGATTACAAACCAATCTCATTCCTATCTATGAGTTTATTCATGCAGATCTTTCTACTTAAAATGCTTTGTTTCTTCTTGACCCATTCAGGGACTCAGGATTAGCTCTCATTTAGCCTGTTCCCAAGACGGTTTCATATAGTCTGACCCACTATATAGAACTCCTTTGTAAGAACCATCATAGCACATGCTGTCAATATACCACTCCTAACAATACTTTTTAAAAAGTTGCTTTTTAACCCTATATGTCTTATTTCCTTAAGAACAGGAACCATTTCTGCTTCATTTATATATTAATAAGAAGCAGGGAGAAGAGGTCATGCAGTAGAAAGAAAATAGACGTTAGAGTCAAGTCAACCTGAATTTGAATTGTTGTTGCTGTTAAGTGCTGTTGAGTCGGTTCCAACTCATAGCAACCTGTATAAAGTTTCCGAGGAGCAGAGTGTGAGTTTGAACTGCCAGCCTTTCAATTCAAACCAACCTTTCAGACCAGTTCTTATCCTGCAGCGCCACACTAGGACTTCAATTTGAATTCTAGGTCTCCACAAATTTGCTCTGCATCTTTAAGCAAGATACTTGAAATTCTTTAAGCTTCAGTTCCATCATCGTAAAATGGAGATATAGCTGCTTCACAAGGTAGAATGTAATTGATAATCTACAGAATGGAAGCACTATCAGAGGAGGTAGTAAATCTTTCTTCTCTTTTCTCCATCCCTTCCCCTCCTTTGAATTTCCATAGCATAAATGGACTGAATCCAACTAAATCAGGAAGTGTACCTATAAAAATGACCCCTGAGGACACTTGGACCCAGAGTCAGTGACATAGCCACAGAGGAATAGAGTGGAGAGTGAAGTGTCCAGTTGATAAGAAGAGAGGGCATATGCACAAGAACACTCACACTTGCGGATAATACCCACTTGACCTGGCTTCAATGACTAGATGATCAGAGCTCAACCAGAAGAAGAAAGAAGAGGGAAAAAAGAATAATCTGATACAATTTGATGAACTTGACATACACCTATGTAAGCAGTAGCTCAAAAGAGGGA
>NW_006408648.1:6717062-6727148 GCF_000296735.1 Chrysochloris asiatica | reverse complement strand
CAAGGTAGAATCTCTACTGAGTAGTATCCATTCTGTCTAGTCAGGGCTGATGACATGAGATGCGGATAGGTTTCTTGCGATACAATAGTGAATAATTGTTATCAGGACTGATTGTAAGGACTGGAAATGGAAATGTAGCTGTTTTGGGGCAAAGGGAGGGGAGCGATTAACCTTGCAGTCTAGGAGCGGAGGTCCCTGGGATCATCAAGGGAGAAGAGTGGAGAACAGAACTCTACCCAGAGAAGCAGTGATGCAGGAATGGAGGCAAAGACGCTAATGTGCGGAGATGGAGCGGCTGGGGACTTTGGACCCGGAGAGGAAGAGGGGCTATGTGTGGATGACCAGGGGGAAGGCTTGTGGGGTATACCCTTTGGTTGGTGGATTATGCATGGAGGGGATTGTAACCATGGCAAGGAAATGATATACGACAAATCAATGTGAAGTTAATGTCCTCCCATGTAAATTATCACATAATTCACAATAAAGCATTTTAAAAAAAATGACCCCTGATAGGTGGAATCCTGAACCCCATCCAGAATCTTCTGAGGTGAGAAATTTCCACTTCAAACCAGCCTGGAGTGGTTAGAAGAACAGAAGATACCTCGTGAAAGAAAGACCGACAAGAAAAATAAAAAACAATAATGGCAGTCTGACCGACTACTACAAAAACAAGCAAGTTGCTCGCCCAGGAGACATCAAGGCAAGTGGTCGGGTTCCCTCAGGGCAAACCCCCTTCTGAGACTAAAACTCAATGGGAATACACAAGCAGACATATGCTCTGATACCACATTCATCACCGATAAGAGGAAGTGAGGGAAAAACAACAATGATGCTGCGAGCTAAGTCCTACTATGTTCAATAGACTCCTGTGAACTCAGGTGGAGACCTAGTTGGCCAGCAGTATGGCAAGACCTGGGGCTCCTGGGCCCAGAGTCAGTGACACAGCCACACAGGGTATACCCTTTGGTTGTTTGAATGATTATATATTCCTGAGTGCTTTGGTGTAAATCCACCCCCCAAAAAATGAGGGAATGGAATCAAATGCTGTTGAATGACAATGCATGGAAGGAATTGTAATCATTACAATGAAACAAAATACAATAGGATGAATGTAAAGCTGATGTTCTCCCATGTAAACTATCACTCAATTCATAATTTAAAAAAAAAAAAAAAGTTACTGGTAGAGAGGCATGGATTCATCACTACGAGCCTGAGAGTAAATGGCAGAGTCTGGAATGGAAACATCCTCAATTGCTGACCAAGAAAAAGTTCAAAACTCAACCATCAGCTGGAAAATTGATGTTTATAGTTTTCTGAGATTCTCAAGGGCCAGTATTGGAACACTATCAGGGGAAAAGATTCAACATTCAGCAGTGCTCAATACAGTGAGATGCTCACTGAAGAGCTGAAGCCTAAACATCAGATTAAATACAGAGGACTGCTATCCAAGGGGTATCCAAGGGCGTTGCAATCTTGCATGAAAATTCACACTGGCACACCACCATTGACGCTCTGCAAGAACTTTCTTGTGAGATGTTAAAGCATCCTCCCTATAGTTCTATCTTGCTCCACTGGACTTTCACCTATTTGGTCTCCTGAAAGCAGTCCTTTGAGGACAAAGATTCACCTCTGATAAAGTGAAGACAGCGGTGCATTTGTGGCTCACAACTCAGCCTAAAACGTTGTTTAATAAGGGAATATGATAGATTGTTGACAGATGGTAAAAGTATTGAAAAGCAAGGAGGTTATGTTGCAAATTGATATATCATCTTTTCAAAAAGTTGTTGTTGTTGTAATGTGCCGTGGAGTCAGTTCCGACTCATAGCAACCCTGTACAGGGTTTCCGAGGCTGTCAATCTTTACTGGAGCAGAAAGCCTCATCTTTCTCCCACGGAACAGCTGGTAGTTTCGAACTGCTGACCCTGAGATTTGCAGCCCGATTCGTAATCAAAAGTAGACTTAAATAAACTCTACAGCCAGAATGCAAAAAAATAATATAAAATAAAGCTCTATAACATTACCCAGGCAGAGAGAAGCCTGCCTATGAGCATGGCTGAGGAAAGTGTGTCATGACTAGAAAAACGG
The DNA here is from genome assembly GCF_000296735.1 of Chrysochloris asiatica. NCBI lineage: Eukaryota > Metazoa > Chordata > Mammalia > Afrosoricida > Chrysochloridae > Chrysochloris > Chrysochloris asiatica. The sequence goes on along the minus strand of NW_006408648.1, from coordinate 6,725,063 downwards.
TGCCCTGAGCATTTCTAACCCTGCATTGTAACCTGCTTTGTTGTTGTTGTTAAATGTTGTTGAGTCACTTCTGACTCACAGCGACCCTGTATGAGGGTTTCCAAGGAGTTGCTGGTGAGTTTGAACCACTGACCTTGTGATTAAAGCACTCCAATGCTTTATCTCACAGCACCACCCCATAACTGTGAGTATGGTATCTGAGTTCTGTGTGGCCATTGCAGCGAATTATTGAACCCAGCTGAATAGAGAGGACTGTGGAAGGAATGGCTGGTGCCAATTTTTTGCACTTGGCTATAATCCTGGTGTGGCGCTATAGGATAAGCACTGAACCTCAAGGTCAGTTTGAAGCGCAAAGTCCACTATTCAAACTCACCAGCCACTCCTTGGAAACTCTATGCAGAGTTGTTATGAGTCAGAACCAACTCGACGGCACTTAACAACAACACATAATCTGTATGGAAGCAGATTACTAGGCCTTTCTTCTCCAGCACTACTGGCTGAGTCCAAATCACCAACCTTTAGATCAGTGGTGGTGGTGGTTATGTGCCATGGAGTCCGTTCCGACTCATAGTGACCCTGTACAGGGTTTCTGAGGCTGTAAATCTTTATGGGAGCAGAAAGCCTCATCTTTCTCCCACAGAACAGCTGGTAGTTTTGAACTTCTGACCCTGAGGTTCACAGCCTGATTTGTAACCACTACGCTATCAGAGCTCCTTAGATCAGTAGTAGAGCACAAACCACTTGTGCCATCCAGGTAATCTACTGGGTACAGAGAGGCTGAGAAGAGCTTCAGGTATCAGTCCTTGCAGTCAGCTCCTCCATCCTCCCTCTTGGGTTTTGACAATAGCAGGTTTTCCAAAAGCTTGAAGGTTATGTTTCTACACATACTGAACCATCTTAGAATGTTCCAGATCAAAACCCAAGAGACTTACTGTCTTCTTTTTGAAAATACTATTGTTCGATTAAAACATGATATAAAGACAGCACTGTTTTATTTTTCAGCTCCATAGAAACATACCAGAATATATTTAGTAAACCTCTGCTTTTTTAGATGGAGGAGTATCCCAAAAAAGAGACAGCAAAGAATGGAGTATGTGTGTATGCATATGTGCAAGGACTGAATGTTTGTCTAGACAAGCAAAAGACATAGATTATAGAAGGAAATCTGATCAAAATTAGCAGAATGAATTCTATTTCCCAAAAAGAGTACTTTTTTATGCCTTTTTTATACTAATAATTGGACTACCAACATGAACTGCTCAAAAGTCATATAATTCTCCTGCTTTGCTACCAATCCTGGTCAAAGGGAAAGATAAGGAAGAAAATAGGAACTGAAGATAAATGTGAGAAAGTGAAAGTGAATAGGGAGAAAGAGCAAAAAATGAAGTCCTTTCAATGACAACAGTACTACTGGCACCTGCCCAGCTGTATAAGACATCACCTAATTGTTAACGCTTATACTCCTTGAATGAACATTCATTGAACACCAATTATGCCAGGCATTGTGCTGGACACCAGAGTTATAGTGGTGAAAGAGGAAGGCTCTTCATCTCTCAGCAAATTCAGAATATAATGTGGGAAATGGACATTTAAGCAACTATGCTACTAAGTGAAAAAATAAAACCAAACACACTGTTCAGTCAACTTCAATTCACAGCAGTCTTACAGGACAGAGTAGAACTGCTCCATAGGATATCCTAGGCTCTCAACCTTTACATCTGAGTATGGTACAGGACTAAGTAGTGTTTCCTTCTATTGCGTATAGACCAACTAGGAGGTGGAACGGACTCCACAGCACAGGTTCCAACAACAAATCTTTATGGAAACAGACCTGTCTCATCTTTTTCCTGAACCACCGACCTTTCAGTTAGCTGCTACTGCTGCATGGCAACAAATCGATCCCAACTCATAGCAACCCTGTATAGGGTTTCTGAAGCTATAAATCTTTATGGGAGCAGAAAGTCTCATCTTTCTTACGTGGAGTGTCTTCTGGATTCAAACCACTGACCTTTGAGTTAGCAACCCAACATATAACCCACTATGCTACCATGGCTTAGAGAGCTTAACCCACTGTACCACCAGGGCTGAGAAGTGTTATAATAATACCCACTGTCATTAAGTCCATTCCAACTTATAGAGACCCTATGTAGGGTTTCCAAAACTAAAGGGAACAGATAACTCCCAAGGAGTGGTTGGTGAGTTTCAACTGTCTACCTTATGGTTAGCAGCTCAATGCCTAACCCACAGTGCCAACAGGGATCTTTGCTATAGTAATTATTAAGTGCAACCTAGTTCCAACTCATAGCAACCCTGTAAAAGGAGGGTTTGAATTGCCAACCTTGTGGTTTTATCCAGTGTTTATCCTATAGCGTCACACCAGGACCACATAATAATAATGGTGGTGGTGGGCCATGGAGTCAGTTCCAACTTAACAACAAATGCTACCAGACGTGAAAAAGGGCAAGTCAGAGATGCTTTCAGAAAAAAACTTGTTTTTAAGAATGACAAGAGGGCCTGGTTGTGCAATGGTTAAGCACTTGGCTGCTAAGTATAAAGTTAGTAGTTTGAACCCACCCAGAAACTCCACAAGGCAGAGAGTATTAAGATTAAAGCACTAAGATTATGGGGCAGTTCTATTATGTCACACGGGGCCGCTATAAGTCAAAATCAACCGAATAGCACCTAACAACAAAAATTCTCCTAGGTAAGAATAGCTTAGGAAAAGCAGAGAAGCAAGAATGAGAATGGCAAAGAAGGAGGTATAAGACCATGGTTTTGTAACTAGGAAATCCACAAGGACTAAAGTACTGATTGACTATCATGCTAAGGAGCTCTGACTCAAGGAATGGAAACAGGATCCAGAGTTGAAATGGGGAGAGTGAGAATGGAAATGGGACCCAGAATAGAAATGGGGAGTGTTGACACATGGCAAAGATGGCAACCAATGGCAACCAATGTCATGGAACAATTTGTGTACGAACTACTGAAAAGAAGAACCTAATTTGCTATGTAAACCTTCGCCTAAAATACAATAAAATGTTGAAAAAATCAAAAAACCTAACTCAGATGTCCAGCTAGGTAGGGAAGAAATTTGACCTTGAATTTCTAACCAAACGTCCCCCACATTATGATCATGATTTCCTGGAAGAGGAAAATCATAATCAAAAACTTTAGAATCTACATGAGACCTTTTACATAAAACACAGACATCTGGAGGAAGAATAAATACCAAATTCATGCATAAGCAGAAACTGAAACTTGGAAAAGGGAAGTAAGATGTTCAATTTCACTTAGTACACATCATTAATAGGTCCTATGTAGGAGCCCCAAAGCTGTGTCAGTCCAGGTTTATACAAGCTATTTGGCACATAAAAGAAGAGCACTCTTAAAAACAGCCACATCTGCACCCAAGCACAACCTCTCTAATTTTTTCTTGTTGATACATTCTCAGAGGTATATATTCTGCCTTCAGTCTTTAGATCACAGCTGCTCCTAAAACCATCACTATATCTGAAACTATTTTTGAAAGTCAAGTAAGTCCCTTCGGTCACATTCCTGCTCGATCCTCTCTCCATTCCAAACTCTTCAAAAGAGGAAAAGACCGGAAGTACTAATGAAGCAAGCCCTAAATATGAAAGAACCGCTAGCGTCCAATTCACCACTGAATTAATTTTTTGAATCTTAAATCTCTTAATTTCTCAAAGGGCTGAACTTTTTGACAATCCAAAACCAAACCCTTGTCTTGGAGTCAATTCCAACTCCTAGAGACCCTGTAAGATGTAGTAGAACTGCCCCACGTGGTTTCCAGGACAGTAAATCTTTACCAAGCATACTGTCACATCGTTCTCCTGCTGAGCGGCTTGTTGTTGTTGTTATGTGCCGTGGAGTCGGTTCCGACTCACAGAGACCCTGTACAGGTTTTCCGAGGCTGTAAATCTTTAGGGGAGCAGAAAGCCTCATCTTTCTTCCGCGGAACAGCTAGTAGTTTCAAACTACTGACTTTGCGGTTCGCAGCCTGATTCGTTAGTAGGATCAAAAAGGCCCCCCTTTGGGGTGTTGAGCCGCGCCACCTGACCCATTTTGCTAGCGACCCTGTATGGGGTTTTCAAGGCTGTACATCTTTGCCGGAGCAGAAAGTCTCATCTGTCTCCGGCGGAGGGGCTGGTGGGCTCAAACCGCTGACTTTATGGTTCGCAGCCCAGTGCTTAGCCTACAAAGCTACCGCGCTCCCCTTTCTGACAGTGTTGATGTTAAGTGCCGTCGAGTTGGTTCTGACTCATAGCGACCCTATATAGGGTTTCCCAGGAGCGGCTGGTGGGTTTGAAACACCTACTTTGTGGTTAGCAGCCCAGCGTTCATCCTACATCACATCAAGACTCCTTTCTGACAATTGTTGTTCTGACAATAGCTCACATAAATGTCAAATTGCTTAGTCTGCATTGTGGGGAATAAGTTAGGAGTCTGAAATTGGAAAGGAAATGACAAAGATTTCCTGCCACTCGCTGACGGGGATCCAAGACTGGTAAAAGGCAGCAGCACAATTGCTAGTGGCATCAGCAAACCCCCGCCCCTACCCTACTGCCATTACAATCGCCGACTATCATCCACAGGCCTTCCTTCCAGATGTCTCCCCCACACTCATCCCGACTTCAACGTCTTAGGCCACTCAATCAAGACGTCAAACCAGAAATTACATCAACCTTCAGTAGAGTGACAATCAACTTTGCTGTCACCGCAAGTTTCTGTCAGGGCACCAACCTTATGCCCTACCCCTATCTATAGACTCTGGCCTATGAAATCTCACTTCGACACCTCAGTCAGTCCTTTTCTCCCAGGGTCTCAATATTCACCTCCTCTCCAGCAGCCCTGGACCTGAGCTTCACGTACTTCTGCTCCGCCTGCCTTCAACAAACCTTATCCACCTTACCCTCACCCTCATTAAGCCCTTTCCCTCGTTGGATCCAGGCATTGGCAGCTCCTTCCTCTCAGAAAATCTCAATCACCCGCAGCAGTCACCCTCAGATCTGTCCCGCTCAGCACTTCTCCCCTCGCCTTTCTAGCCCTATCAACCTTCCTCAACTTCAGAGATTACTCTGACCCACTCCACACCCACCTGCTCTCTTCTGGCAGGCGCTCCTCGCAGTCGCCGAACTCCATTCCTGCGCCCTCCGGCCGCATCAGGAGTTGCGACGTCGCTTCGCGCCTCAGGGTCCCTGCCGCTTCGTCCCCCAGAGTTCCCCGAGCCCACTGAGCATGAATTAGGCACCCACGGCGGGTGAGCATGGGGTGATGTACTATCTGCGGGTGGCGGCAGTAGCAGTGACGGCTTCCTCAGCTGTGGTTTCTGTTCCTGCCACCCCCACTTCCGGCTATATGAACTACAACTACCAGCAAGCCCTTGGAAGACACAGACGCTCCCGGCATGCACCACCCTCTCCAATCGGAGGCCGCGCTCCTGTTGGACTGCAGACCCGGGGCGGCGTGCGTGGTAGGCGATCACCTACGAGAAACCGATTCTGGAACTCCTGCCAATGCTAGGCTCATGAATTCTTACAGGTGTAGATCTTTACGAATTCCTATCCCCCCATCCCCCCTCAAAAAAGGAGCTCTGGTAACGTAGTGCTTACGAATCGGGCTGTGAACCACAAGGTCAGCAGTTCGAAACTACCAGCTGCTTCACGGGAGAAAGAAAACTGAGGCTTTCTGTTCCTTAAAGAGTTACAGTCTTGGAAACCCTGTTCAGGGTCACTATGGGTCGGAACCGAGTCGATGGCACTTAACAACAACAACAACATCCCCCTCAAGGAGTCCTGGTGTGGCGCTGTAGGTTAATGAGTCAGACTGCAAAGCCGTTTGAACTGCAAGATTGGCAGTTCAAGCTCACCAGCTGCTCCTCGGAAACCCTACAACAGGGTCGCTATGGGTCGTAACCTACTAGATGGCACTTAACAACAACAACATCCCCCTCAAGAAGTCCTGGTGTGGCGCTGTGGGTTAATGCGCTGGACTGCAAAGTCAGCTTGAGCCACTAGGTCGGTGGTGATTCAAGCTCACCAGTGGTTCCTCGGAAACCCTATGTTGTTGTTAAGTACCGTGGAGCCGGTTCCGACTCATAGTGACCCTGCACAGGGTTTCCGAGGCTGTAAATCTTTCATCTTTCATCTCATTAACAGCAGTAATCTTAATAATATTTATTGTGTGAGAGGCATTCGCATCAAAACTTGAGGTTTTTAACAGTTGAATTAACCACAACCAACATTGAGTGAATCAATGGCTGCCCTCCTCCCTATCATATATTTGAAGAACCTACATATATTAAAGCTTAACAAGAAAGGAAGGAATTGAACCCCCATAAACTGGTTTCAAGCCAATCCCATAACCACTATGACTTTCTTAATTAGAGGTTTTAGTAAAATTATTACATAACTTTGTCAAAGTTAAATAATAAATTAGACCCTTATACTCCTCAATGGCATACCCATTCCAAATATGTTTTCAAGATGCCTCTTCTCCAATTATAGATTAATTCCTTCATTTCCATGATCACACTTTAATAATCTATTCCTAACTAGCTCTTTAGTACTTTACATCATTTCACTTATGCTAACTACTAAGCTTACTCATACCAATACAATAGATGCTCAAGAAGTAGAGACCATCTGGACAATTCTCCCAGCTATTATTCTTATTCTAATTGTACTCCCCTCCCTTCATATTGTATATATATAATAGATGAAATTAACAACCCATCCTTAACAGTAAAAACCATGGGTCATCATCAATGATATTGAAGTCATGAGTATACAGATTATAATGATTTAACTTTTGACTCATATAATCCCATCAAATGATCTCAAACTAGGCAAACTACGATTATTAGAAGTCAACCATCGAGTTGTGTTGTCAATAGAGCTATCTATTCGTTGTCAATAGAGCTATCTATTCGCATGCTTATCTCTTCGGAAGATGTATTACATTCATGAGCCATCCCATCACTTGGCTTAAAAACCGATTCAATTTCAAGTCTACTAAATCAAGCAACCCTTACATCTACACGCCCAGGCCTATATTACAGCCAGTGCTCTGAAATCTGTGGCTCAAACCATAGCTTCATGCCAATCGTATTAGAAATAGTACCACTGAAACACTCTGAAAATTGACCATCCACAATAGCTTAATTCACTGAGAAGCTAAATAAGCATTAACCTTTTAGGTTAAAGACTGAGACCTTGCTCTCTCTTCAATGAAATGCCACAACTAGACACAAACACAAGATTTATTACAATCATTTCTGCTATCTTTACACTATTTGTTCTTAAAATGAACTTCTCAAAACTCACTTTTAGCTGCGAGCCAAAACCTAAATTACTAAAATCCCTAGAACATAAAAATCCTTGAGAGACAAATGAAAAAGCTCCATATTATCAGTCAAAAGAAGGCCAAGGGCATATTATGGTACAGACCATCAATTGCTCATACACAAATTCAAACTGAAGCTGAAGAAAATGAAAACAAGTCCACAAAAGCCAAAATATGACCTTGAATATATCCCACCTGAATAAAGAGATCATCTGAAGAACAGATTTGATAAATTAAACACTAAAGACCAACACCAGAAGAGTTGTGGGATGACATCAAGATCATTACACATGAAGAAAGTAAAAAGTCATTAAGAAGACAAGAAAGAAGAAAAAGATAAAAATGGATGTCCGAAGAGACACTGAAACTTGCTCTCCAGCGTAGAGATGCTAAAGCAAATGGAAGAAATGAGGACGTCCAAGAGCTGTACAAAAAATTTCAAAAGTCAGCTTGAGAAGACAAAGCCAAATATTACAATGAAATATGCAAAGATCTGCATTCAAAAAAACAAAAGGAAAGAATACACTCAGCATTTCTCAAGCTGGGAGAACTGAAGAAAAAACTCAAACCTTGACTTTCATTATTGAAAGATTCAGAGTCACTATACCAAAAGGAGCTCTGGTAGTGTAGTGGTTATAAATC
>NW_006408648.1:6716083-6716607 GCF_000296735.1 Chrysochloris asiatica | reverse complement strand
CCATTCCAAAGAGAGGTGACCCAATGGAATGCGGAAATCATCGGGCAATATCTTTGATATCCCAAGCGAGTACAATTTTACTAAAGGTAATACAGAAATGGCTGCAAGCATACATTGACAGAGAACTTCCAGAGGTTCAAACCAGATTCAGAAGGGGACGTGGAACAAGGGATATCATTGCTGATGTCCAATGGATCTTGGCTGAAAGCAGAGAATATCAGAAAGATGTTTACCTGTACTTTATGACTACATAAAGGATTTCGATTGTGTGGATCATGACAAGCTATGGATAACTTTGTGAAGTGTGAGTATTCCAAAACACTTAATTGTGCTCATGAGGAATCTGTTATTTGGACCAAGAGGCAGTTGTTCGAACAGAACATAGGAACACTGGTTTAAAATTAATAAAAGTTTGTGCAACAGGGTTGTATTCTTTCACCATAGTTATTCAACCTGTATGCTGAACAAATAATGTAAGAAGCTGGGTTATATGAAGAAAAACGTGGCATCAGAATTGGAGGAAG
>NW_006408648.1:6692906-6715398 GCF_000296735.1 Chrysochloris asiatica | reverse complement strand
GAGTTGGTATCCACTCATAGTGACCCTGTATAAGGGTTCCAAGGAGCATCTGGTGGGTTTGAACAGTCAACCTTGCAGTTAGCAAGCCTCATTAACAACTCATCTCAAAATAGTCCCATAATCACAAGCATTTGTTGTTGTTGTTCTTAAGTGTCGTGGAGTCAGTTCCAACTCACAGCAACCCTGTATAGAGTTTCCGAAGAGTGGCTGGTAACCTTGAAGTTCGAAGTGACCTTGCAGTCCAGTGCATTAACCCACAGCCCCACACTAGGCCTTCAATCACAAGCATAGAGGCTAGGATTTATAATACATCAGTGAATAGAGAAACATGGCTAAAAGGGCCATAATAAATAATTAGTTGCCCTGCAATAAGCCATATAAAGCTAGTCTGTAGGCTGACACTTGGTCTACTAGTTTCCAAACCCATGCCTAAACTAGGGCACTGGATGTAGGTTCCAATTAGAGTCAAGTTAAAGAAACAGAGTCAGCACTATTTGGTGTAGTGGTGGGTGGAGCAAATAAGGACAGGGAAAGATCAAAGAACTAAAATTGTAGTAAAAGTTCTGGAAAACAAGACTTTCCTCACATGTCCAATTCTTGGGTTGGACTTATTTACAGCTTCAGTGAATAAACATGACAACAATCTATACTGCCCTTATATCAAAAGGCTTTTGACTGTGTGGATCATGACAACCTATGGGAAACATTGCAAAGAATGAGTGTTCCAGAACACTTAATTGTGCTCATGAGGAATCTGTACATAGACCAAAAGGAGTTGTTCAAACAGAACAAGGGAACACTGAATGATTTAAAATTAGGAAAGGTGTGCACCAGGGTTGTATTCTTTCACCATACTTATTCAATCTGTATGCTGAGAAAATAATTGGAGAAGCTGGATTATATGAAGAGAAATGTGGCATCAAGATTGGAGGAAAAAAAAAAAAGATTGGAGGAAGACTCATTAACAATCTGCAATGTGCAGATGATACAACCTTGTTTGCTGAAAGTGAAGAAGACTTAAAATGCTTACTGATAAAGATCAAAGACCACAGCCTTTGGTATGGATTGCACCTCAATGTAAAGAAAACAAAAATCCTCACCAGTGGACCAGTAAATAACATCAAGACAAATGGAGAGATATCTGGCAAGATGGTAGACTAAGCAAATGTACTACACAGACCCTCTACAACAAAGATAAGAGAAACAAAATAAAACAGACAAAGATGAAAATTCTGCCACCCTGAACTTCACAGGAAAGGCTAGAGAGATGGATGGAGTGCTTGCTGTGGGGAGAGGCCCATCAGGAATGGTGAAGGAGGGAGACTGACTAGTGAATGACTGGCCAGGTGTGGCTCCACCATCTTGGAGCAGCTATATCAGTAGAGGGAGGCCTGGTGGAACAGATTCATGGGGCTGATGTTAAAGGTGTGATTTTTCTCTTTTCCCCCATATTTCCCTGGTGAACAGAAGTTTGGCCAGCTCCTACCCTTGTCTACCCCCAGCGCAGACCCTGCCCTTCATAAGTTTGGAACTGTGCAGTGGGAAGTCATAAGTGGGAGCTGACTGTGCTACTTTGGTGTGCCGCTTTGGTGCCTGAATTAAGGTGGGCTCTGCTCCAGACCTACAAAACCCAAAAAGCCACCAGAGCTCTTGAGCTTAGAGAAGCTAAGGCAACTGGAAGAAATGATGACGTAAAAGAGCTGAGCAGAAATTTTCAAAGGTCAAGAGGAGAAGACAAAGTCAACTATTATAATGAAATGTGCAAAGACCAGGAATTAGAAAACAACAAAGAAAATAACACACTCAGAATTTCTCAAGCTGAAAGAACTGAAGAAAAAACCCAAGCCTAGAGTTTCAATATTAAAGGATTCTTTAGGTAAAATATTGAATGATACAGGAAGCATTAAAAGAAGATGGAAAGAATACAGAGTCACTGTATCTAAAAGAAATGATCAACCATTTCAAGAGGCGGTGTATGATCAAGAACCAATTGTATTGAAGGAAGAAATTCAAGCTAACTGAAGACATTGGTGAAAAACAGGGATTCAGGAATTGATGAAATACAAATTGAAATGTTTCAACAAACTGATGCAGTACTGAAAGTGCTCACTCATATATGCCAAGAAATTTGGAAGAGAGCTACCTGGTCAACCAAAAGGAGATCCATATATTTGTGCCTATTCCAAAGAGAGGTGACCTAGCGAATGCAAAAATCATTGAACAGTATCATTAATAGCACATGCAAGTAAAATGTTGCTTAATTAAAAAACAGTTGCAACAGTACATCAACAGGGTGCTGCCAGAAATTCAAGCCAGATTCAGAAGAGGACATGGAATGAGGGACATCACTGCTAACATCAGATGGATCTTGGCTAAAAGCAGAGAATACCAGAAAGATGCTTATTTGTGTTTTACTGACTATTCAAAGGCATTTGATTGTGTAGATCATAACAAACTACGGATAACATTATAAAAAATGGGTATTCCAGAATATAGACCAAAAGGCAGTTGTTCGAACAGAGCAAGGGGGAACTGAATGATTTAAAATCAGGAAAGATGTGTGCCAGGGTTGTACCCTTTCATCATACTTATTCAATCTGTATGCTGAGCAAATAATTCTAGAAGCTGGATTATATGAAGAAGAATGTGGCCATCAGGACTAGAGGAAAACTCATTAACAACCTGCAACATGCAGATGATACAACCTTGTTTGCTGAAAGCAAAGAGGATTTAAAATACCTACAGGTGAAGATCAGTGACCACAGCCTTCAGTATGGATTGCACCTCAACATAAAGAAAACAAAAATTTCACAACTGGACCAATAAGTAATGTTATGACAAATGGAGAAAAAAATTGAAGTTGCTGAAGACTTTATTTTGCTTGGATCCACAAAGACTCATAGAAGCAGCAGTCAAGAGATCAAATGACGTAGTGCATTAGGCAAATCTGCTGCACAACACCTCTTTAAAGTGTTGAAGAGCAAATATGTCATTTTGAGGACAAGGGATAGGCCTGACCCAAGCCATGGTATTTTCAATTGCCTCATATACATGTGAAAAATTGGGCATTGACTAAGGAAGGCCATAGAAGAATTGATGCATTTGAGTTATGGTATTTGAGAAGAATAACGAAAGTACCATTGACTGCCAGGAAAACAAACAGGTCTATGTTGGGAGAGGTACAGCCAGAACGCTCCTTGGAGGTAAAGATGGTGAGACTCAGTCTCTCATACTTCAGACATATTATCAAGGGGAGAATATGGAGAAAAACACTATGCTTGGTAAATTGGAGAGCTGCAAAAAAGAGGAAGCCCCCAATGTGATAGACTGACCCCACGGCAGTATCAATGGGCTCAAGTGTAACAAATGTGAGGATGGTACAGGACCAGGCAGGGTTTCATTCCGTTGTGCATAGGGTTGCTGTGAGTTGTAACTGATTCAACTGCACCTAACCAAAACAACAACCCTTATCAAATTAACCAAAATTTTAGTGTTTCACATGGAAATCTCTTAGTTTATAATAAATAATTTTGATTATATTTTAAATAGTTTTCTATTTTTCCCAGTTTAGCATTTTTAGATATTTTTATTTAATTTTGCCAAATGACCAATTCATTGACTTTATTGAAATTAGTGATTTACCAAAATTCATTTGCTTTTAACCAGATATAGAGCTTATAGCCAGAGGAACAAACAAATCTGTCTCGGAAGAAATGCAACCAGAATGATTGCATTTATGGTGAGCAAAGATGGTAAGACTGTGTCTTATGTCCTTTAGATATGTTGTAAGGAAGGACCAGTTGCTGGAGAAGGACATCATGCTTTGTAAAGTGAAGGGTCAAAGAAAAAGAGGAGATGGACTGAAACAGTGGCTGCAACAATGCGCTCAAATACAACAATTTTGTGAGAAGGGCACAGGACTGGACAGTGGTACAGTCTGTTGTATACAGGCTCATTATGAGTCAGAACTGACTCAATGGCACCTAACAACAACAAAGCTTACAGCAGTTGATTTTAAAACTTTTGAAGAATTTTGTTAGATTTTAATTGACTCTTAATTTTTTTATTGTGATGAAAATAAACACAACAAAACATAAACCAATTCAATAATTTCTAGTTGTATAATTCAATAATACTGATTATATTCTTCAAGTTGTTCAACCATTCTTTCTCTCCTTTTCCAAATTATTCCACTACCATTAACATAAACTCAGTGATCCCCCACGAAACAAAAACTACCTCTCTCCTCCAATCTCACCATAACTGTTGTTAAGTGCTGTTGAGTTGTTTCTACCTCATACAGACCCTGTATATAGTTTCCAAGGAGTGGTTGGTAGGTTTGAACCACCAACCTTGAGATTAACAGTCCAGTGCTTATCCTACAGCACCACATCAGGACTCCAATCTCACCTTTAGTAGCCACTAATAATATGTAGTTTCTATATTTTAGCTAAGGAGCTCTGGTAGCGTAGTGATTACGAATTGTACTGTGAACCGCAAGGTCAGCAGTTCAAAACTACCAGCTGTTCCGTGGGAGAAAGATGAGGTTTTCTGCTCCCGTAAAGATTTACAGCCTCGGAAACCCTGAACAGGATCGCTATGAGTCAGAATTGACTCCACGGCACATAACAACAACAACAACTTTTGGCTTATTTCATATGTTGTTATTGTTGTTGTTAAGCGGTTGAGTCGGTTCCAGCTCATAGTGACCCTATGTAGGGTTTCCAAGAGTGGCTGGTGACGTTGAACCACTGACCTTGCATATTTCAAATAAGTGAGGTCATACAGTATTTGTTTTTTTGCAACAGACTTGATGTTTTCAAGTTTCATCCATGTTGTGGTATGCACCAGGATTTCATTTCTCTTTATAGCTAAGTGATATTCCATTGTATTGGAATACTGGAAGTTATGAAGGATTTCATTTTACAAGGATTCACAATCAACACCCACAGGTTCAACAATTAAGAAATCAAATGATGTATTTTATTGGACAAATCTGCTGCTGCAAAACAAAACAAAACAAAAAACTTTTAAAGTGTTAAAGAGCAAATATGCTACTTTGAGGACTAAGGTGCCTCTGACTCAAGTCATGGTATTTTCAATTGTCTCTTATACATGTGATAAGTGGACAATGAATAAAGAAGAGTGGAGAAAAATTGATGCATTTGAATATGGTGTGGGAATTCTATGGATACTATGAAAGTATCATGAACTGCCAGAAAAGCAAACAAATTTATCTTGGAAGACATACTTTGGACATGTCATCAGGAGGGACCAGTCCCTGTAGAAGAATATCATGTTTGGTAAAGCATTGTTGTTGTTGTTGTTAAGTGCTATCAAGTCAGTTCCAACCCATAGCAACCCTGTATAGGGTTTCTGAGGAGCAGCTGATGAGCTTGAACCGCTGACCTTGCAGTTCAAATGGCTTTGGAGTCTGGCGCATTAACCCTCAGTGCCACACCAGGACCTCAGCACTGTTGTTGTTAAGTACCGTAGTACCATGGAGTCGATTCCGACTCACAGCGACCCTGTACAGGGTTTCCAAGGCTGTAAATCTTTACAGGAGTAGAAAGCCTAATCTTTCTCCTGCGGAACAGCTGGTAGTTTCCAACTGCTGACCTTGTGGCTCGCAGCCCGATTTGTAACCGCTACGCTACTAGAGAGCTCCTCTGGTAAAGCATAGGGTCAATAAAAACCAGAAAGACCCCAATGAAATGGATTAACATAGCGGCTATAACAATGGGCTCAAATATAACACTAATTGTCAGGATGGTGCAGTGTAAGTAGGATTGATTGCTATGAGGTGGAACTGATTCAGTGATACCTAACAGCAACAACAGCATGCATATACCACATTTTGTTTATCCATTCTTCTGTTGATAGATTTCAGTTGTTTCCACATTTTGGCTTTTGTGACAAGTGCTGCAAAGAACACTGGTGTGCATGTTTCTGTTTGCATTCCTGCTTTCACTTCTTCTGAAGTATATATATTAGGGTTGCTGACTCATAGGGTAGTTCTATGTTCAACTTTTGAGGAACTGCCAAATTTGTCCACAGTGACCATTTATATTCCTATCAGCAATGGAAAAACAACACATCTGTTGTTTTCTCTTTTCTTGCTCATTATCATTCTAATGGAGGTAAGGTGGTATTCATTATGGTTTTGATATGTATCTTCCCAATGGCTAATAACCCTGGTGGCACTGTAAGATAAGTACTGGAAGGTCAAACCTACTGCCGCTTCTCTTTCTGCTCCCATAAGGACTTACAGCCTTGCAAACCTTATGTGGGGTTGCTATGAGTCGGAATCGACTCAACGGCAGTGAGTTGTTTGAGCTAATGGCTAATGAAAGGAGCCCTGGTGGTGCTGCGGGTTAGGCATCGGGCTGCTAAATCCACGGTCAGCGGCTCAACCCCACCAGCTGCTTATCAGGAGAACGATGAAGCTGTTGGCTCTGGTAAAGGTTTACAGCCTTAGAGCCTTATAAGGCAGTTCTTCACTGCCACATCGGTCGCTATGAGTCAGAATTGATATGACAGCACACAACAATGACATTCCAAATGAAAAGAGAAATAAAAATCCTCAACAAGAAAGTAGCAAATCAAATCCAACAATATATAAAAAGGATAGAACAATTTTGGGGAAAAAAGAAGGGGGCAAAGTTACAAGAATAGCTGATCTCAAGACTTACTATAAAACTACTATACCATGACCAAGAAGTTTTATCTCAGAAATGCAAGGCTCATTTAACATTTGAAAAGCAGTCAGTGCAATTATCACATTAGCAAATTAAAAAGAAAAGTGATTTCATCTTTTCAGTTGTTGTTGTTGTTGTTTAGTGCCTTCGAGTCGGTTCCAACCCATAGCGACCCTGTATAGGGTTTCCTAGGAGAAGCTGGTGAGTTTGAACCGCCGACCTTGCAGTTCAAACGGCTTTGCAGTCTGGCACATTAACCCACAGCACCACACCTATTGAAAAACATGAGAGAAAATTCCACCTTTATTCATGATGAAAACACTCAGCAAACCAGGGACAAAAAGGAACTTAATCAGCCTGATAAAGGGTACCTGCAAAAAACCTAACATCATACTTAATGATGAAAGACTGAAAGCTGGGAATGACGCAAGATGTCTACCTACACCACTCCTATTAAACATGATACTGGAGCCCTAAGTTAGTGCAACAAGGAAAGAAAGAAAAGGCATACAGAAGGGAAAACAAGAAAGAAAGCTGTCTATTCATAGACAACATAGTAGGCTATGTAGCAAAATTCCAAAAAATTTACAAAAAGTGAGTGTGACAGCAAACAATTCAAAATTGAAATTATAAAAATAATTATAATTTAATACTGAGAAATATTTAGGTACAAATCTAATGAAATATGTGCATAATCTGTACACTGAAAATGCAAAGACCTAAAGCAATGGAGGAGACCTGGTGTGGTGCTATAGAATAAGCACTGGACTGTTAACTACAAGGTCTGCAGTTCAAACCCACCAGTTGCTCCTAGGAAAGCCTATACACGGTCTCTATGAGTCAGAACTGACTGGACAGCACTTAACAACAACAACAAAGCAATGGAAAGATACTCTGTTTTCCTAGATCAGAACACCCAATATAGTGAAGATGTAAATTCTCCCATATTGATCTATAGACTCAACATAATCCCAATAAAAATCCTAGCAAGAAAATTATTTTTGTAGAAATCAATAAACAAAGGAACTGGAATAGTGAGACCATGAATAACATGCAAAAAATGTTAATTTCAGAACACTTAATTGTGATCATGAGGAACCTATCCATAGACCAAAAGGCAGTTGCTAAAGCAGAAAAAGGGATACTAAATGGTTTAAAATCAAGAAAGGTGTACATCAGGGTTGTATTCTTTTACTATACTTATCCAATCTGTTGTTAAGTGCTGTTGAGTTCATTTGGACTCATATCAACCTTGTATACAGTTTCTGAAGTTGTAAATTTTTGTGGGAGAATAAAGCCTCGTCTTTCTCCTTTGGAGCAGCTGGTGGGCTTAAACCATTGACTTTTTGGTTTACATTCCAGTGCTTATCCTACAGAGCCACCTTGCTCCCATATTCAATCTTTATGCTGAGCAAATGATCCAAGAAGTTGAATTATATGAAGAAGAATGTAGCATCAAGACTGGAGGAAGAATCATCAACAACTTGCAATATACAAATGACACAACCTTGCTTTCAGGAAGCCAAGAGGACTTGGAGTACTTATTAATGAAGATCAAAGACTACAGCCTTCAATATAGATTGTACCTCAATGTATAGAAAACAAAAATCCTCACACCTGGACCAATAAATAGTATCATGATAAATGGAGAAAAGATAGAAGTCGTCAAAGGTTTTATTTTACTTGGATCCACTCAACAATCAACATTCATGGAAGCAGCAGTCAAGACACCAAAAGATGTTGAATGTAAAACTGATGATGTGCTCTGTAAACCTTCAGTAAATTCACAATATAAAGTGTTGGGTTTTTTTAATAAAATAAAATAAAACCAAAGGATATATTGCATTAGACAAATACGCTGGAAAAGGCCTCTTTAAAGTGTTAAAAAGCAAAAATGTCACTTTGAGGACTAAGATATACCTGCCCCAAATCACTGTATTTTCAGTTGTCTCATATGCATACAAAAGCTGGACAATGAAAAGGAAGACCAGAGAAGAATGAGAAGAATCCATGCATTTTAATTATGGTAATGGAGAAGAATATTGAAAGTACCATGGATTGCCAGAAGAACACACAAATACATTTTGAAAGAAGTACATCTGATTGCTCCTTAGAAGCAACAGTGGCAACACTTCATCTTCCCTGGAGAAGGACATCATGCTTGGTAAAGTGAAGGGTCAAAGGAAAAGTGGAAAACTTCCCTCAATGAGATGCATTGACACAGCAGTAGCCACAGTGGGCTCAAACATAACAAAAATTGTGAGGATGGTACAGGACCAGGCAGTGTTTCATTCTGTTGCACACTGGGTTGCTATGAGCTGGAACCAATTCGATGGCACCTAACAGCAACGACAACATAGGGTCACTACAAGTCAGATATGACTTAAAGGTAGTGGGGTTTGAGTTTGATTTGTTTTTTATCTAGCTACCCTGGATATTGTTTTATCTACATTACAGGAAATCAAACCTCTAAAAAAGAACACCGCCCCCCCCCACACACACACACAAATAAGAGTACCTTAAATTCTGTGCTTGAATTCTATGCTGATTTTTTTTCTTAAATGAAGCTGCTAAACTGCTTTACTTGAGACAAAGGCTGTATCTCTCCCTGGTGTCCAGCAAAGTCCTTTATTCATAGTAGGTGCTCTGCAAACTGACTCATGATGAAGGTAGGGACTGTATCCATCTTGCTCATCATTTTATCCCCAGGGCCTGTTACATAAATGCTTGGTCCTCTATGAATACATGATTATGTGAATAGCTGACTCTCATGCCCCAGAAAATTGCAGGGTTGACCTTTTAACTCCAGCCCTTGTAGCTGACTGATACACTCCTTGGACCAGCCTCAAAGTTTTGATTTCTTGGCTTCTCTCCCTGTTCATTTTACTGTGTGTCTCAGGTTGTCTTTGTTCTGTATATGACTGACTGACTTTCCCTTACCCACAGTACCTCAATCTGGATTTTACTATGGAATTTCTGATATTTTGAATTCCTCAGCATTTGGGCAAACCTGGAAGTCCTAAACACAACAGCTGGGGGTTGCTTCATGAAATATTAGAGTATGCTCCCTTCAGAACTAAGGAGATTTGTGATAAGGCTTCAGTTTTTGGGAGAAGATGACAATGAAGGGAAATATATATATTGGTGGTAGGTAGAATTCTATACATTTTGGGTTTTGATTATCTGTCTTAGAAATAAATGAAGAACAAAATGTGCTCAAGCTCTAAATGCATTCGTTTTCTTTGCAAAATTAAAACTTAACCCAATATTCCTACTTGGAATTGTTCTCATAAATGAGTGAGGAGTGTATAAATTGTATCTAGTGAGAGAAGAAAAATGTCTTGTGGTTAGAGGACTAGAAAGCTGTAAGAAATCTTAGTGTTTAAATTTCCCTGTTTGAAGATGAATCATATGTGGCCCAGAGGTCACACAGGGAATGACTGAAAATAAAGAAACAAATCTTCAAGTCGTCTCCAAGTCATGGCGACTCATGTGTAATATACAGTAGAGCGGATACTTAGGATTTTCTTGGCAGCTGGCCTCCTGGTGTGGCACTGTAGGATCAGCACTAGACTTTGAACCACAAGATCAGCTGTTCAAATCGATCAGCTGCTTCTCGGAAATCCTATACAGGGACGCTATGAGTTGAAACCAATTTGATGGCATTTAATAACAACTAACAACTATCTTGACAGAAAGAAGCGATGGATTACAAGCTAATCTCAAGGTTAGTAGATCAAATCTACCAGTCGCTCTGCAGGACAAAGATAAGGCTTTCTGCTCCTGTAAAAATTTACAGCCTTGGAAACCCTGTACAAGATCCATATGCCTCAGAATCAACTAAGTGGCACACAACCACCATGACCAATCTTGATGGAGTCCTAGTGTGGCACTGTAGGATAAGCATAGGACTGCTAACCACAAGGTTGGAGGTTCAAACCCATCAGTTGCTTCTCAGAAATCCTATACAGGGTCGCTCTGAGTCAGAACTGACTCAATGGCACTTAACAATAAGAATCTTGATGGAAAGGATCCCTTGGTGGTGTAGTTTGTGTTTGACTGCTAAGCCAAAAAGGAGTCCTAAAGGCGCAATGGTCAAGAGCTTGGCTGCTGCCAGTAAGGTTGGCGATGGTTCAAATCCATCCAGGCGTATCTGCTGCAGAAAGACCTAGAGATCTGCTTCCATTAAGATTACAGCATAGTTCAATTCTGTCACATGGGTCATTATGAGTCCAAACTGACTTGAAGTAACCAACAACAACACTAAGCTAAAAGTTGGCTGTTCAAACTCACCCCGTGATTTAGCAGAAGAAAGGCCTGGTGAACTACTTCCATAAAGATTACATCCAAGAACACCTTATGGACCAGTTCTACTCTGTAACACAGAGAATCACCATGAGTCAGTATCGCCTCAACAGAAGTGTGTGTGTGCGTGTGCATCATCAGACCTTTCTGGCAAATAACTGAAGTAAGAGAAAAAAAGCTACCAATCAATAAAACCCTGGGCAACCACCTACTTTTTAATCTCCACAACCCAGTGCCCTAGTTTATGGCAATTGGGAAGGTGGAGGAAGGTAGTAGGAGTAATAATAAAATCAAGCTCATTGAACTAAGAGCTTAGATGCTACTCTCCTTGATTCAGCATTCTAAATTTGTTGAGTGTTCTGAGTCCAAACCTTCCTCTACCATAAAGTTTCTTAACCTTTGATAGGTGGATTCACTTTCTTATACGGTTATATTTTTTGTCATGGGATAATAAACAAAAAAACTTGACCTTTGAGAATAAGAGTTATCTATAATATTTCCAAATATTAAAACCTTACATTTTCCTAGGATAAGACTACCCAAACTTACAAAAAATCTTATTTCTTTGTTTTCAGCTGGAACCATAACTCAGGCAACAGCTACTTGGTTTAATTTGTTACAGGTACAGAAAATGTTTAATTTACTTTTATTATCAAGGTGATCCAAGAACTGTTATTGCAACATTTGTTTTACATTTGGACATGGAAAGGGAACAGAAATGCAGATTTTAAAAATTAATATAAAAGTGAAAAGTAAGTTATTAATAGATACAATGTGCTTATTAAGAAATATTTGAAAACACAGAATCCCCAATCTAGAATTAGTAAAACGCATCATTGGTGTTGAAGAAATTGTCAACCATAGTACTGATGATACATATATATATATATATATATTTTTTTTTTTTTTTAATGTTTTATTATGAATTATGTGATAGTTTACATGGGAGAACATTAGCTTTACATTCTTCCTATCGTATATCGTTTCATTGCCAAGGTTATAATTCCCTCCATGCATCATCAAACAACCAAAGAGTATACCCCACAAGCCTGCCCCTCTGTCGTCAGCACACAGACCCTCTCCCTCTCTGGGTCTAGAGTCCCCAGCTGCTCCATGTCTCCATGTCATTGTCTCTGCCTCCATCTCTGTCATCACTGTTTCTCTGGGTAGGGTCTCGCACTCCACTCTTCTCCCTTGATGATCCCAGGGACCTTGGCTCCTGGACTGCAAAGTCAACCACTCCCCTCCCTTTACTACAAAACATCTACCTTTACCTTTCCAGCCCTCACAGTCAGTCCTGATAGCAATTATTCACTATTGTACCACAAGAGACCTATCCCCATCTCCTTTCATCAGCTGTGCCCACCCCAGAGAGATTGGATACTACTCAATGGAGAGTCTACCTATCTCTGCATCCTCTGGATCTAGGCTCCCTCTTGAAAGCTTGTAAGCCAGTCACTTCTTGCCTTTGTAGTCCCCCCATTTTGGGTAGCTAATGTCCAAGTTGCTCATCCCTGTCTACCCTGTGTATCGAGGGGGTGGGAATGATCCTCACTGTAAAGATTTGTTCCCTCTTTTGAGCTACTGCATCTATAGGTGTAGGTCAAGTTCATCAAATTGTATCAGATTACTCTTTTTTTTTTTTTTTCCTCTTCTTTCTTCTTCTAGTTGAGTTCTGATCATCCAGTCATTGAAGCCAGGTCAAGTGGGTATTATCTGCAAATGTGGGTGTTCTTGTGTATCTCCCCTCATTTCTTATCAGCTGCACGCTTCAGTTTCCATTCTAGTCCTCTGCGGCTATGTCACTGACTCTGGGCCCAGGAGTCCCCAGGCCTTGCCACACTGCTGGCCAACCAGGTTTCCACCCAGGTTCACAGGAGTCTATTGACCGTTGTAGGAGCCAGCTCGTGGCTTCATTGCTGTTTTTCCCTCACTTCCCCTTATTGGTGACCAACGTGGGTCACCAGTCAGAGCGCACATCTGCTTGTGTATTCCCCTTGAGTCTTAGTCTTGGAGAGGGGTTTGCCCTGACCACTTGCCTTGATGTCTCCTGGGTGAGCAACTTGCTTGTTCTTGTAGTAATCAGTTGGACTGCCGTTATTGTTTTGTATCTTCCTGTTGGTCTTACAAGACATATCTTCTGTTCTTCTAGCTGCTCCAAGCTGGTGTGCTTGTCCTTTCAAGTGGAAATTTCCCACCTCAGAAGATTCTGGATGCTGTTCAGGATTTCACCTATGGTCTTATGCAATGCAGAGGCTCCACAGGAAGCCTCCTTCACTGGGCACGTTGTAGCCCCATTTTAAGTATTCCAATCAGTTATAAGCAGAAGACGGACTTACATGATTTCTATGGTGATATTTCTGGCTATCCCTATTTCTCCCTCTCAAGTGCCTATTTTATAATGGTGTGCAAAGGAAACTAAGAGTCAAAAGACATCCAAGCATCTGATGATATTTTGATGGCGCTGTAGGATAAGCATTGGACTGCTAAGCTCAAGGTTGGCGGCTCAAACCCACCAGCCGCTCCTTGGAAACTCTATGTAGGTCATAATGAGTCAGAACTTAACATTTACCAACAACAATAAAGAAAGCATAGGTTGCTGTGGTTTTAAGATTCTTTGAGTCACTGCAAAGCTCTGACTTATTTCTTCGTTACACAAGTTTTAGGAAGTGGAGAATAGGAAGGTGGCAGAGATTTCTAAATGCACACACACAAAAATTTTTTTCTTCAAATGTAAATGTCTGAGTTTGTTTAGGAAGAGATACTCTAAATGCATCCACACAAGCACAGTTTTACTTCGGGAAGGAGATAGAAGTAAAAGGAGTAGGGAATATCATGTTTTGTAAACAAGGGGGGAAAAGTTATTATGCAAGAATTCATCTAATATTAAGACGTTTTCCTATAAGTGACAAGAAAGAAAACGAACCCTTCTATCAATTTTCAGCGTAAATTAGAGAAAAATGCAGCCAAAAAAGCAAAAGTACTTACCCTCTCCCAAGAGAAGATGGGCTCTTATTAAAACCAAAGTACCGTGCAAAATGTTTTAAGAGTGCCGATTGAGAGCTGGTACGTATGCTGGAAACGTTAGCACTTACTTTTATTGCTATGGTGACGCAAGAATCATCACTGCAGCCTTTGCTTTGCGTTCAGACGTGGCGACTCCGCATGCTGCAAGTGAAGTTGCTTGCCAGAGAGAAGGGGAGCTGGGACCTAATTCTGCAATTTAGCCTTGCAAGGATCTGTCCTGCCTTTGAGACTGCATTGCAGTGGTGTGTGCAATGTTCATGTGTGCCAAAGTTTGGGGGTTTTTTTCTGCGGCGGGAAGGACTCAAAGGACACAGAGGAACATGGTATCATTTAAAGCATGTGATTTTGTAGCGCTTATGGTGGTGTTGTTGTAGTAGCCTCCAATTTGAGCCGAAAGGCTAACTATAAATAAAACCGCGGTTCTTGCAGACGCTCAGAGGAGCAGTTGTAATGTTTCCTCCTGGCCGGCAAGGGTCACTCTAGCAGACCTCTTGTCTGTTACCCTCCTCTCCTTCCCCGCAGCGGGTGGGAGCGAGGACGCCCCCAGCACGCATGCGCGGTCCCTCGGTGCTGCCAGTCTGCGTGCGTGAGTGGGAGGTGGCAGGCCTTAGTCTCTGGCCTTCCCCGCTGAGTCTTCCAGCGCGACTTCTCCAACCATGAGCCGGTTTGGTACCCGGTTAGTGGGAGCCACTGCGAACCCGTCGCCACCTTCGAAAGCCCGCAGCAATGAAAACCTTGACAAAATCGATATGTCTTTGGGTGAGGGACCGAGTTGAACCTAGTTGGGGTGGGGGGAGGGTGCGGGTGAAACCAAATGCCGCGGTTTGTGGGGGAAGGGTCGGTTGGCCGCAGTTGCCGATCGAGTTTTCTTGCGGGTGGGCTGAACCAAGTTGGGAGGGTCGTGGGGAGAGAAATAGAACGCTAGCTTGGAACCGAGTTTTTGGATCCGTGCTAAGATACCCGGCCATGGCTTCCACGGAGTCTGTGCTGGGGCTGGTGACGTTGGGAGCCCGGAGGCTGTAAGGACGGGTGAGCGATGCGTACCCTCTTTCTCTACTCAGGGGCGCTACCATTCGCGGGTCACCCGGCTCTTTGTGAAGAAAAAAGTCCGCGGGTTTCCCCCTAGCAGCTTCGCTGTAGGCATTACTAGCGGAGCGAAGAGGGATGGCCCGACTCAGCTGTGCTTTCCATAGAAAGGGCTTTGAGAACCCGACTGGGTCTGCGGTCAGTTACTGTCAGTGGTTCCAGTTACTGTGAGGACGAGAAGCGTCAAAGTCGCCCCGGGAGTTGGCTGTTCTGAGGGGCCCCGAACTTCGGGGCCACCAACCGAGACCGGCCCTGGAATGTTAGTCAGGAAGATGAAAATGTTCAACGACATCTTCAAATGTTTTATTTCTAGAAAAGTACATTCTTGTCTAGATCTCAAAGTTGGTTAATTAGGAAGAAAAACTGAAGCATAAACCGAAGACATAATGTTGTAGCTTGTACCTGGCTTCAAAGAAAGGTGGGGTGGTTTGGTTATCACTATAGGAAAAGCAGAAAGTTTAGTGATTCCATTAAAAATTAATTAAGAAGACTTAATTCTGAGGCACTAGCTTTTGTGTTTGGCTTAGTTGGTTTCAAAGGAATTCTGGTTTTGTTGGGATTCAAGTTTTAGGGTATTAGTAATTACAGTTAACTCAGCCTGATCTGTATATATAGCCTACAGTTTTTACGCTTAATTGAAAAGTTACAGAGGAGTCACCTTTCCTAGGACAGTATTTGGGACATATGCATTTGGAACCATTTTCGAATTGTCATTTCCTTCCTTTTGTGTTTTTGTTTTTTCTTTCTTTTGTTAGAGTTTATTTGGAGCATTTTTAACAAAGCCAAGAACTCTTGATTTCTATGATTGCCACAAGTCAGAATGCAGTGGGTGAATTAAGTAAATCATTAAAAATAATACATTTGTCTTACCTTAGTAGTGAAATTGAAAGAAATGAGAAATCTTTTGTGCTGCTAAGGTCAGGAGATAATACAACAAGGAGTAAGTACTAAGGCCTTATTACCTGCCATGCCCCAAACTAATAACTTTTTGAGGTATGTATTCCTAGTGATGAACCATTGCCAAATCTGTTGCTGTCAGGTGGATTCTGACTCTTGGCAGCCCCGTGTGTGTCAGAGTAGAACTGTACTCCGTAGGGTTTTCTTGGCTGTAATCTTTATGGAAGCAGTTTGCCAGGCCTTTGTTCTGTGGTGCCGCAGGGTGGGTTTTAACTACTAACCTTTCAGTTACTTTTATTAGTTCTAATCGGCTACAAACCATTGTACTCCGGGATGATCTCTAATGATAAAGAGCATGGAATCTGGAGCCATACTATTTCAATTCAGGTCCTATCTCTTCCAGTTATTAACCATGTGACTGTGAGCAAATGACTTCTTTGTGCTTCATCTGTAAAAAAGAGATGACAGTACTGCATGTACATGTCACAAGATTGCTGCTAAGTATTAAATGAGTTAATAGTTATATTAGAACAACACCTGGTACAAAATGAACACTATGTCTAGAGGAATACATATATGCATGGCTTTAGTTTTTTTTTTTTACTCCCTGCAACAACAGTTAGCCCGCTTCCTCCCTGTGGTCCCTATTTCCACTCCACTACCTTCCCATCCCTTCTCCACTTTGTCTTTAGGTAAGTGTTACCCTTTTGATTTTGGTGAGCATACCTTAACTTGTGTTGTTGTCCATATACCTACCTACAGCTTAGCTGAAAATTGGACCACAAAGCTGAGTTCCTTAACAGACCTGAAGGATTGTTGAGGGCCATAGTCTCAAGTTCCTCCAGTATCTTTCTGTCCAGTAAGCCTGGTCTTTGTTTTAATAATTTTGAGGGTTTTTTGTTTTTTTCCTGAGTTCTACATGTTCTGCCACTCTATCCAGGGCCTTCTAATGTGATCCCTTTCAGAGCAGTTGGTAGTGGTAGCCAGGGACCATCTAGTCCTTCTGGTCTCAGACATGGAGATAGGTGTTCACATGTTCCATTAGTCCATTGGACTAATTGATTCCAAGTCTAAGGTAAGTTTTCATCACTTTTCTTTCTTCTGTACATGGAGAGACCAATAGCTGTACCTTAGGTGGTTGCTCATGTGCTTTCAAGATGCCAGACAATGTTCACCTAAGCAGGATGTAGAACATTTTTTGTGGACTATGTTAAGCCAGTTGACCATGGTGTGCCCTGAGACTATGGTCCTGAGCCCCTAAGCCCAGCAACTCATTGTGTTACAACAATGTTTTGGTCATATCTTAATTTTTATTGTTTTACTCTCTGTGTGCTGTACCACATTCATAGTTGTGTGTGCAGGAAAAATAAATACCTATGTACAAATATCCTCTTTCAGACTTAGTTATTTGTGGGTGTATTTCCACTCTTCTCCCATACCCATGCAGCCTATGTCTCTCTTCATGTATCTACCTGCAGAATACTGTTGTTCCAAGGTTGAATATATATCACTATTTACTTCTGTCACTTTTAGCCCTTGCACACCTCCCTGTATCTTCATCTGTCTTTGTGATTCTTCTGCCAGCCTCCCTCCTCTTATATATTGCTGTCCTCATCCACCTCATTAACGTGTCTACCTTCCGTTGAACTGACACGAAGACACAGTACTTAACAACAACAGCCCTCTAGCCAGGGAATTACTCTCCCTTCCCTCTCATCCCTGGTAACCATCAAAGAATGTTTCTTTTTGTAGGAAAACCTTTTCTTCAAGTTTTTACAATGGTGGTCTTAGACACAGATTGTCCTTTTGTGACTGACTAATTTTACTCAGCATAATATCTTCCAGGTTCATCCATCTTATGAGGTGTTTGTCAGATTTATTGTTATTCTTCAACATTGAACATATGCATGTCTTGTAAGATATTATTGTTACTCTTATTTTACATAAAGAGTCCTGATGTAGCATGGTAGGATAAGCACTGGACTGCAAGGTTGTTTTGAGCCACAAGGTTGTCCGTTCAAACTCATCATCTGCTCTTTGGAAACTCTATACAGGATCACTATGAGTCAGAACTGACTCAAAGGCACTTAACAACAACAATTTTACAGAAACCAGAGTCATAGAGAAATTAAGTAGGTTGCCCAAATTTACACAAGGAATAAGTGGTAGAGGCAGGATTTCAGTCTGACTGTAAAGCCGTAGCTGTTTCATAACCAATACTTTTTTTTTTTGCATATATTTGTGTGTGTGTGTTTTGTTTGGTGGTAAGGATGTAAGTAAAGGGCAGTTCTTTCTGAAGGCAGAAAAGAAGTGCTGTGAAATGCTGAAAAAAAGAGCTTAGTCTCTTTTTTTCTCCAAGAACATTAAATTTTATTCAGTGAAAAGTTTAGGGACAAGATGAATAGATAATATCTATTTAGGAAATTCTTAAGGTTTTTGAATATTTCATTTTTATCTACATAGATTTCGAAATATGATTTTCTGGTGTTTTGTTTTGAATTCTAGATCTACTAGGATTTTGTGACTATTCATATAGAATACATACCAATGTTACCAGTAGCTGGCCTTGTGGCTCAGTTTCTTACTTGGTAAAATGGGTATTATGATAACAATTTCTTTCATAGGTTTGTTTTGAGTATTAAACTACTATACCTGTTAGTAAAACAAAAACAAAACCCACTGTCATCAGTTCAATTCAATGGCACTTAACAATAACAACATAGGACAGAATAGAACTGCTCCTTGGGGTGTCTAAGACTATCATCTTAACAGGACCAGGCAGCCTCGTTTTCTTTCAGAGGACCACGTAGGTTTGAACCACTGCCTTTTGGGTTGGCAGCCCAATTCTTAACCCACTCTTCTTGTGTGCTTATCCTACAGTGCTGCAGCAGGACTCTCTATGTCAAATAAGCGTAACATGTCTGTCCACGGATCTACTGCACCACCAGGACTTCTTATGCCTGTTAATACTCAGTTAAGGTTCTTGCCACTGAGTCAGTTTC
Organism: Chrysochloris asiatica; assembly: GCF_000296735.1. Lineage (NCBI taxonomy): Eukaryota > Metazoa > Chordata > Mammalia > Afrosoricida > Chrysochloridae > Chrysochloris > Chrysochloris asiatica. The sequence continues at coordinate 6,696,383 of NW_006408648.1, read as the reverse complement.
CCAGGCTTTCCGAGGAGCGGATGGTGGGTTTGACATCTTGACTATGCAGCACACCAGAATTCCTATAATTATTACTATTATGTTTATCCCTAGTTATATGGAAGAAAGTTTTTTTATAAAGTAGCTTTTTGCAGTTGATTTTTATTTTATTTTTTCCTTTTCCTTCTTATACCACTTTTCTATTTGGTATCTACCCTGTCTACCCTTTGAGAGGAGAAAGCTATTTTCTTCATTTAATTGGAAGAGTAGTTCCACCATTAGTAGCTCATGCAACTTGAGTATTTAAATAATAGAATACTTAAATTTAAAACAATTTTATATTTGCTATACTTTGCTGAAAGGAGCTCTGGTAGCGTAGTAGTTATGAATTGGGCTGCTGACCTCACCGATTAGCAGTTTGGAACTACCAGCTGTTCCACGGGAGAAAGATGAGGCTTTCTGCTCCTGTACCTCAGAAACCCTACACAGGGTCGATAAGAGTCAGAACCGGCTCCACACACATAGCCATACTTTGCTGAAGGAGCTCTCCTAGCATAGTGGTTATGAGTCAAGCTGCTAACCTCGTGTCAGCAGTTTGAAACTACGAGCTGTTCGTTTTGAAAGTTGAAGAAAGAAGAGACTTTCTGTCTCTTAAAGATTTACAGCCTCGGGAACCCTATGCAGGGTTGCTATGAGTTGGAACCGACTCCATGGCTCACCACCACCATACTTTGCTTGTTTTAATTATGTTTATGATATGCTCTATTTTATCATTAATTTGGTTAGTCACAATTGTACACTGCCTCCTTTTTTTTTGACTCTTGGTCTATAGACTAATTTTATGTGTGTGTGTGTGTGTGTACTCCAGGGGCTCTAAAATTTTAGTCTTCAGGTAGAATAAGTTGTTGTAAGATGCCGTCAAGTCAGTTCTGACCCATAGTGACCCTGTATAGGGTTTCCGAAGAGCGACTGGTGAACAAGAACCACTGACCCTGCAGTCCAGTGCATTAACCCACAGTGCTGCACCATGAAAGTACTTTTTCGTAAGTATTGTCTTCCTAATTATATTCCCTTTTTGCTCATTAAGAATTTAATGTGTTCTTATATCTGATCAAGAACCCTGGAGATTAGCTGCTAGCTGCAAAGTCATTAATTTGAATCCACCAGCTACTCTGAGGGAGAAAAATGAGGCATTCTGCTTCCATAAAGATTTACACTTTGGAAACCCTACGTAGGGTTGCTAAAAGTTGGAATCACCTCAATGGTAGTGGTGGTAGTGGTTATGGGCCGTGGAGTCAGTTCCGACTCTTAGCAACCCTGTACAGGGTTTCTGAGGCTGTAAAATTTTACGGGAGCAGAATGCCTCATCTTTCTCCCACGGAACCGCTGGTAGTTTTGAACTGCCAGTCTTGAGGTTAGCAGCTGATTCGTAACTACTACGCCACCAGAGCTCCTTCAATGGTAGTAGGGTTTTTTTTATTTATTTAGTTTGATATATCTGGTAAAGGATATACCTAGTGGTGCCCTGGTTAAGTTGTTTTTGTTGTTACATACTGTGGAGTCGGTTCCGACTTATAGTGACCCTGCACAGGGTTTCCAAGGCTACAAATAATTACAGGAGCAGAACACCTCATCTTTCTCCCACGGAATGACTGGTAGTTTCGAACTGCCCACCTTGAGGTTAGCAGCCCGATTCGTGACCACTACGCTACCAGTGCTCAGCTATTAATCTGAAGGAAGGATGACTGTTGAAACTCAACAGCCGCTTCTTGGGAGAAAGATGTAGCAGTCTGCTTCCATAAAGATTTATGTTGTTGGAACCCAGTTCTATTCTGTCCTATAGGATAGCTTTGAGTTAAAATCTACTCAATGACAATGATTTTGGATTTGAGATTTTTATGTTAATCTGTTCCAGTTTGATTTGCACCTAGCTTTCCTGGTCACTGTATCCTTGGCACCTTGGATTGTGTAAATTTGAGACTGTAAATCTTTACAGGAGCAAACGGCTGTCTGTGTCTTTCTCTTGCAGAGCAGTTGGTGAGTGAACCTCCAGCCTTGTGGTTAGCAGTCCAGTGCTTAACCAGGTCTTCTATCATCCCTGTAAACTATATGGGGCAGTTGTACTCTGCCCTGTAGGGTCACTATGATCTAGAATTTGCTTGATGGCAATGGGTTCTGGTTATATCTGATAAGAAACCTTTTAAAAACTGCTTTTGAGTCTTGGTGGATAAGCACTGGACCGCAATGTTGGTTTGAACCTCAAGGTCGGTGGTTCAAACTCACCATTCGCTCCACGGAAATCCTATACACGGTTGCTATGAGTCAGAACTGACTCGGTGGCATTTAACAACTACTTTGTGGCACTGTAGGATAAGCACTGGACTGCTAACCGCAAGGTTGGCAGTTCAAACCCACCAACTGCTCCTCAAAAACCATATATTGACTGGGTTGCTGTGAGTGAGAACCAGCTCGACAGTACTTAATAACAGCAGCTTTGATGAACTATTATCATTAGAGAATTAAGCTCAAGAAGATAACAAAGTACTCTGAGAATGTTTGAAATATTGTATATGAGTATTTGAAATTACGAGTCTTGAGAATTACAGATCAGAGAGAAAAGTACAGTAGTAACATCAGAAAAGATCTTTGTATTCTCTATTTTCTTCTAATTGTATTTACACAGGTGTTTGTTTTATTATTTGTTCTTAGAGTAGTTTAGAAAAATATTGAGATTAGTTTTGTGGCGTTTTATTAAGTTGTTGACTGTATATGTGTTGTCTTTCATCTGTTTGCAATACCAATCATCAGAACTAATATTGGAGTTGGAGATTGTGGTAAAAGTGGGTATTTCTTAAATGATTATTTTTGGCTTCTAGTAGCAGATTAAATAGGAATCTGGAGCACATTTAGTTTCATTTCACATTGGGAGATTAATGTGATCTTTGAATTACTTTCATGGAGGGCAGTTTGAAAGTACTTCTGAAAATATTGAGGCTTAAGTTCACTGTAAAAAGAAAAAGAAGATAACCTTGAATTACTTTACTATAGGAGCAGAAACCTCATAGTTTTTAGGTTATTGAGGCTTTTTTGTTTGTTTTTTTGGTATTGTTTGCTCATATGCAAATTCAAACTAAAGCTAAAGAAAATGAAAACAAGTCCATGAGAGCCAACATATGACCTTGAATATATCCCACCTGAATTCAGAGATCATCTGAAGAACAGATTTGATACATTAAACACTAAAGAACTAAGACCAAAAGAGTTGTGGGATGACATCAAGAACATCATACAGGAAGAATGTAAAAAGTCATTAAGATAAGAAAGAAAGAAAAGATCAAAATGGATGGCAGAAGAGACACTGAAACTTGCTCTCTAGCGTAGAGATGCTAAAGCAAATGGAAGCCTCATCTGATTATTCAGTAATGCTTGTTAGTAATCTCATACATGAGCCCTGGATATCCACAGACAAATGTAGAAACCTTCCCTAAAAGCCGAGAC